>NW_010164899.1:3693-6647 GCF_000695765.1 Mesitornis unicolor | reverse complement strand
GGGGCGGGGCGGGGCCGTGTGGGCCGCGGGCGCGAAGGCGCTGGGCGGGAAGGGGTCGGCTGTGGGATGGCGCAGGGCTGGTCTCAGTTGGCTCCAGTGCACCCCGTTGTGCTCCAGTTCAGCCTGGAGAGATCCCAGTGTGGCTCTGGGTGCTTTCCCTGGTTGCCCCAGTTGGTTCCAGTGTGGCCCTGGTTGCCTTAGTCGGTCCCTTTATGGCCGCGGGTGGTCCCAGTGTGGTTGCAGTTGGCCCTGGGCTGGTCCCCCTGCCACCCAAAGTGGTTTCCAGTCCCTTTCCAGCAGTGCCCACTCCCACATGCCCAAGGTGCCAGGCAGCCATTGCCCAGTGCTCCCTCCCATCCAGTGTGGCATGTGGGGCCATACCAATGGCACTGAGACCCAAATACCTCCAGTGGATCTAAAACCCCCTTCCTGCCCCAAACAGGGGGCTGCAAGAGTCGGGATGGGCTGGCTGAGGAGGAAGCAGAAGCTGCCTCCATCCCCATGGAGCCTGTGCGTGTGGAGAGGAATAGGACAGACACCCATGTCCATACCCCAACCTGTCCTCAAAGGCTTTCACAAATAAGAAACAGACAATATGATAAATAAACGAGATAAATCCATGTTTAGGCAGAGCCTCACACCACTCCCAGTGCGGTGACTTCTTGGGGTGGTGCATTTCTTCCTGTCCCTCTCCAAGTATCCCAAGATTTTACTTACAAAAAGGAGCATGCAACTGCTTTGCCTGAATGCAAAATCCATGCCAGACATGCCCCCATCTGCACCACCTCTCCTCTCACATGGACCTCTCGAGGCCAACTCGTTTTTGCTGAGCTTGGCTTCTCTTAACCCAGCTCCCAAAACCGAGACGCTTCCTTCGCCCAACGTGACCGAGGCGCAGCACGTGTAGTTTGCTTGCTCTCCTCCTCCCTGAGGGAGCCTGGAGCGGCTGCAAGGATGCATTGAGGTTATTTTTACCATCTCCCAGCTGCTCTGGGTGTGTGCAAGGGAAAAGAGGCAGAAAAAGTGCACCTGAGACCTAGTGGGGGTATCTGAGGGCTTTGGGGAGCACACGCACCCAGCCCACGCAGCACAGGGCTGTCCCTTGCCCCCAGGGAGGCACTAAGGGGTCCAAGAGCTGGAGCTGAGCATCAAACCAAGCGAAAAAGGAGGCAGGTATGAGAGGAATGGCCACCACAGCCCAATGGCATCCATCGGGCACCCCGAGAGCGGGATGGTCCCTGCAGGGTTATTGCCAGGGAACAGCAGATGGGAGCGAACAGGAGCCAAGGACCCGCAGGGTGGGTGCCCATCTCCTGCACCATGTCCCATTCACCAGATTAAGAAAAGCATCCATGGTGCAGAGAGCTCATAAAATCGGGCACTGCCAGGGTCGCTTCCCAAAGCCGTCTTGTGCTCTTCAGAAACAAGAGCTTCATGAGCCAACAGCAGCAAATTTCTCCAGCGATTCGAAGTAGCCTGAGGGAAGTCCTTCAGCTGCATCATGAATCATCCCTGGGAGGCAGAGCAGTTATTTTTAGGGTGCTCTGGCTGGCGCGGAGCCACCAACGCATCCCCCCAGAGATGAGCTGCCGCAGCGGGGGATGTGGTCCTAAAAGCGGCGCCCGCTTTCACGGGAACTGAAAGTCCCAGGGGCTCATCATCCCGTGAGGGTCCCTGTTAGGGGAACGTGATGGTGAATGCCATCAGAGAGAATCGCCTTTGCTCAGGGGAAATGAGAAAATCTGTGCTGTTGCAGAGGGTTGGCTCACTCACAGAACAGCCCTGCAGAGCTCAGGACATTGGTGTGAGCCCCCTGCCCTCTCGCTCTGATGGAAGCCAGGGGCCACTTTGTCCTGGCTGGGGTCTCACCCTTTGGGCAGCATTGCAGATCACCTGGACCCTCCCCGAAAATGAAATTACAAGAGAGAGAGGAGAAGGAGGGACAGATCTTGCTAGCCACGGGGATGAGGATGCGTTGGCATATGGCTGGGCTGGGCACCCCGCAGTAAATCATGAAAGCTTCAACACCTCCATCACCTCGGGTGACAAACATTGACCTTGTAAAGAAGGACACAGCAGGCAGGGGACGAGGGGCTGTGCCCACCCACCCTGGTTCCCCTGTCCTCCTGCCCTGGCTCTGCAGGATGAGGCAGCAGAGGAAGGAGCCCTTTCTGTTTGATTGCCTGAAAAAGCCCCATTTGATGGGGTGATGGTGTGACAGTGACTGTGCCCTGCGCCCTCCGCACTCCCCCTCTTCACTCCCTGCAGCACGTGGCCCCTACATCCTCCTTCCTTAGACCTTTTTTCCCCCCAAAAAAGAGAGCACCCAGCACCTGCCTGGGCTCCCATTCCCTGCAGCGGGAGCGGGGTGAGCTTACACAACGCAAGCCAGGGTGAAATATTTATCAAGGCTGCGTAAAGGAGAACCAGGCAGAAAGAGAAGGGGAGCGAGCGTGCAAAGACGGGAAGGAAGTGGCACGTCCCTGTCTGCTCCAGGCTGCTGGGGGGTCCCCAATGTCCCTTGCTCACCAGGAAGGGGATGGTGCCCTGCAGAATGGGTAGGGGTGCATCCAGAATCTGCTGCTTGCAGCCAGATTGTCCCCAGTGAGCTGGGACAGGGGGACCTTGAACTTTGGGCTGTGAACTGGTGCTGACAGCTGCCTCCAGGAAAAGAAAGGAAAAAAAACCCCACAAAAGTAACCCCAAACCCCTGGGTTTCTTAGGTTGGGGTCCCCACCACCCACAGCCACCCAAGTGCAGCCCCACACCAGAGCCCCGAGCCAGTAGAAACCTTTATTAAACACGAAGCTCAGAGGAACACAAGCTTGTTAAAAGGCAGTAAAAGTGAAAGTGCGTCTCCAGCCCGGCCCCAGGGTGGGGTCCAGAACCCCCCTTTTCCTCCTCTCCCAGCCCCAGTGGAGCCAAAGTGGGGGAGCCGGAGCCAAAAGGCTGAA
>NW_010164899.1:364-3618 GCF_000695765.1 Mesitornis unicolor | reverse complement strand
CGTGTCCCACCCCCAGGCACCACACACACGGTTCTGAGGCCACCAGCCCCATGCGGCCCTGTCCCCCCTCCCGCAGCCACCTGCCACCATGGCGGCCTCACCAGCAGCCCTGTTATTTTGCTTGCAAAGCTGGGACGTGCCAGCGAGCCCCTGGCGGGACATTCTGTGTCCCTCTCCTGCCCCCCCTGTGTCTCGGGAGAGCCCCCATACGCCATAAATAATAAATAAATACCCCATGCTCAGCCAGGCTGCAGGCAGCACCCCCTACACAGGGGGGACAGCCCCGACCTGGCACCCCCTACGCCTCTGCCACCCACTTCCCAGCATGACAAAACTTCTCAGCATCCCCACTCTGCTGCACGGCCCCCCCACCCCACCCCAGGGAAATTAAACACAGTCCCCAGGGGACAATAATAAATTAATCAAATCTATACACAGGACTGCTTAAAGCTCTGTAACGGGCACCTGGGCTGGGGAGCAATGGCTCCCTGTGATTAGGGCCCTGTGGGGGGTGTCCCCTGAGATGGGACCCCCACCCTGGCACCCCTGTCATGGGGCTAAAGCCAGGGAAGCCACCAGCCCCTGCCAGGCCGGAGGGGTAAGAAGAAAATATTGCAAAAAAAAAAGGGATGGGGAGAGGAGCTGCCTGCCCTGTCCCCCCTGCCTGCGAGGGCAGGAGCCATGGGGTGACCCTCCCTGCATGGCACCCAGGCAAAGCCTCAGAAGTCCAAGGGTGTGAAGTCCCCGAAGTCGCAGTCGAAAAGCTCGCTGATGCCCTCGCCCTCCTCCAGCCCGAAGTGGTAATCTTGCGTTTGCGGTGGCGACAGGTTGATGAACTCGTCCGCCAAGAAACCCGAAAAATCCTCCCTGCTCTGCTCCAGGAGGGCGTCCATGGAGGCCAGGGGTGAGAGGCTCACCTCCTCTGTCGGGCACTTGCCGGGCAGCGCGCTCGTTCCTGGCAGCAGTGTCTCTGCGGGGATGGGAAGCAGCTGTAAATCCCGTAACGCTTGCAAAAAAACCCGTCTCTTCCCCTCCCTGCTTTGCTGAGGTGCTGGAGCATCACCCTAGTTCTTTGCCTGTGCTGACAGCAGAGGGGCTCACAGCTGCAACCACAGCAAGACACCCCAGCCAGAGCCCCCGTGCCATCACACCAGACCCTTGTCCCCAGCTCCCCCCTGTCCCCGACCCTGGTCCCCCACCTTGCTCTCCAGGAAGCAGGGGCATGTTCACATCCTGGGCGGGATGCAGGAGTGGGGAGGCTGTGGGCTGTGAATGGCTGGGGGACGACTCCTCTGCGGAGGCTTTAAAGGGGCTCTTGACAGGGCTACAGACACCCGAGCTGTCCTCAGGGCAGAGGAAGACGTCGATGGGGCCCTGAGTGCTTCTCACGGAGACCTGGAAAGCCTGGGGAAAGGGGAGAGGAGTGAGATGAGGAGGTGCAAGGATGCCCAGGGAGATGTGGGGAGAAGAGGGGTGGCCCCAGCTCACCTCTGCCGGGTCCGAAACCTGCAGCTGGGTCTCGGGGGGAGCTTTGACAACCATCACCATTTGCTCCGAGGGGTCCACAATGCTGCGGAGATCCTGGCAGGTCACGTAGGCTGCGGTGCAACGAGTCAAGGAACAGATACGGGGATGTTCTCATGCGGCGGGTGAAACGCCCTGCCTGCAATGTGGCTCACCATGTGCCCCCCAACCCAGTCAGCCCCATCCCGGCCCCACACCAAAGGATATTGCTGGTTGGCGGGGTCCTCGGTGAGCAGGCGCAGCTGCACCATGCAGGTCTGGATGAGGTCGTCCAGCTGCCGCTCGGCCGCCTGCAGCTCCCCCAGCTCCGCCCCCCGCGGGTGCCGGCTGGGAGCCCCCACAGTGGCCTGGCTGCCCCTGGGGAACACCACGGCTGTCATGAGCCAAACCCCACAGCTCCCTCTGCTCCACACCATGGCCATCCCCATGCACTGTCCCCACTGGGGTCAGGCTAAATTCCACTCTATACTCAGGGAATGGGCTCTGTGGGGATTTTCCAAGAGGGCACAGACAGCCCTGGAGCCCTCTCCCTGAGTCCAAATGCAGACCCCACTCCCTGGGTTGGCTCAGGGAGCTCAAGGGGAACTTGCAGCAGGCACAGGGATGCCTGGGAGCCACCTGTGATCAAGCACAACCCTCAGCCAGGGTCATGGACCACACGAATGAGGAGTCACTCAACCCCTGAGCAGATGCTCCAGTGACACCACCCACCAAGACCCTTTCTCTTCCCAGAGGACAGCCTGGCACAGCCCCACAAGCCCGGCCCAGGGACATACAGCCACTGGATGTTGTTCTTGGACTTCTTGGTGATGAGGTGGATGCCCTCCAAGACGTTGGTGATGTCGTATATGCGCCTCTTCTGCACCTTCAGGACCTCGGCTGCCCAGTTGAGGTCCACCACGCCATCAGGAGACTGGCTCAGCAGCTCCAGAAAGCGCTTGGTGGTGAGGTTCAGCGAGGTTTCGTAGCGGGACTTCTCCCCAGGAGACTTTGCCCCTGCCAGACACCAAGGACAAGGGTGATTTAGCCACAAAGGAAACCCAGCACTGGAGCTGACATGTCTCAGAACACCCCATCATGCTCACAAGTGGCTTGTGGATCAGGACCAGCACCCCAAAACCATTCTGCTTTCCCAGGGCAATGAGGTGAGCTCCCCATATACTACATACTCTGACATCCATGTTCAAGTTGTGACACCAAGGGGCCAGGAAGGGCTCAGGGGGGAGATGATGGAGGGTCCATCTGGGACGCTGCTGGTGGCTACAGCTCCATCCCATAGGGATGAATGGAGCCTATGTAGTGCCAAGCAGATGGGCAGGACAACTGTGCCACTAGCTCAGGGGATGGCCACAAACAGCCCAGCCCCAGGAACAGCCTCTCGAAATCAATGCAAAGGGATGTGGAGAAGCAGCCAGGCAGGAGACTGGAGGCACAGCCCAGCCTGTGGGCAGCAGAGCAGGGCTGCTGGACTCCCTGCTCTGGGCTGAGCTGGCTTGGAGGAGGCCAGGGGGAGTGGGGCTGGTACCTTTAGCAGGGTTCCTGGCCTTGCCCCGGCCCACCGGCAGGCTCTCTGCTATGTACTGGTGATCCGTTTCCAAGTTCAGCTTCCTCTTTACCTGCAAAGGGACGGGGCTCCTCAGAGGGACTGCCACCACTGCAGCCTCACTGCCCCTTACAATGCTGGTGACGGGTGCTGGCTATGAGGGACACCCCCCCCGAGCGTTTCCCCC
>NW_010164899.1:0-316 GCF_000695765.1 Mesitornis unicolor | reverse complement strand
GGAGCAGCTCCTCAGCTGCCACGCATGCCAGTGGGGTTGGGGGAACCGGTCCCACGGTGAGGGGCCCTGCCACCCTGCGGGGAACACCCCAAAGCAGGCATAGGCTGCAGGAAGGGGAGGCAAAACAGGGCCCAACGCCCAAGCATGCGGCTTCCGGAGCAGCAGCTGGGGAAGGGCAGGTGTGCTGCGTGGCACGGTATGGCCCAGCTGGTACAGCACGGCACAGCTGGGCACGGCACTGTATAGGGCATGGCACGGTATAGGGCACGGCATGGCACGGTATAGCAGGTCATGGCACGGCACAGCACGGTGCAGA
>NW_010164898.1:44420-48564 GCF_000695765.1 Mesitornis unicolor | reverse complement strand
CAACTCCTAATATTCTGTGATTCTGTGTAAACTATGTTAGTAATGTCTGAACATTGTTCACCCTGCACCTTTAACAAAATTAACTCTAACATGAGCAAGAAGACAAAGGAACAAGATCATGACAAGGGGAAAGGTAAACACTGAATTACAGGCATCCTATTACATGATAAATTACTCATTCACTTTTGTCCACTGTAAAATATCTTAGAAAACAAATCAAATTTTAAAAACCATGATGCCAGAAAAAGGTGACCCTCAGAAGCAGCTTTTTCAGTCAGAAAGTTAGAATGTCACAATAAAGAAAGGATATCAGTCAAGCTGCCTTAATCTTCTGACCCATGAACAGTTTCCCATACCTATTAGTATTCCCTCATTACCTGTTCCATGTGAGTTTCTGCAGATCTTGTCCTTGGTCTTTTACTTTCAAAGGCACAAAGGCCACCTCCATTCAGCTCCTACCCAGTCAATGAGACTCAGATAGAGAACTGTCGTTTGTGTGCTTGAAAAATTTCATTCTTATTTCATACTTCATTCTGTTAAGCCACTTCCGATTAATCTCAACAGGAATTGATTAAAACATTTGAATGATTCCATTCTAAATAAGTTTGTGAGATTGTTGTTGTTGTTCGAAAGATGACTTGAATGCATGCACATGAAATGCTTTGAGATTTGGTAGTCTGTTAAATTTCATGCCCAGGATTTTCTAAATCAGTCATCTATGCACAAGTCCTGTTCTTACTGAACAAGCAGAAGAATTTTATCCACAGAAAAAATTTCTGATGAAAGCAGAATTAACCCAAATGACAGCATGTACAGAATTACAGACCTCTAGCTAAAGTTTGCCTTTAGAGGGCAAGGATGACATTTACTCACATCCATGAGGGTTTATAGTTCATAATTCATTAAGTTCTCACTGAAATGATGAGATCAGGATTAACCTCTCATTGAAATTATCAAAATCTAAAAGAACTAGCAAGGGAAAGTAATCATTTTGCTGGAACATTTCCTCTTTTTAGGCAACAGAATACAGCCATATTCAGTGATGTGCTAAAACATAAGGACAAACGATATTCATATTACAGCATGGTACAGTTAAACACATTTCTAATAATCTTCAATATCTCTTGCAGTGGAAATGACAGGATGAAATGACCAAACTTAAAGCCACTATATAATTATTGATATCCTCACCCACATATGGGATACCTGTTTCTAATTCAGAGAGACTAATCCTGAATTTTCTATACCCTCTGTAAATACTATAAACATTATGCAACCACTGGTCCACAGCAAAGTTTTCTCAAACTTGTCCCTTCAGTTATTTTAAAAACTTTGGTATTAAATCTGACCATTGCTACTGGCCTCAAATACTGATCTGATACATATCTGATGGCTAGGATTCTCATCTAGGATGTAAGAGAGCTAGATTTAGTTTTCAGATTTGGATGAAGTAAAACAGAATAGTTTCATTCACAGCTTGAATCTGCACCTTCAGCACTACATCTACACATCAGTAACTCTAGGTGTTTACTCAGCATCTTCCTTTATCAGAATTTAGAGAACTGGAGCACATTTAATGACAAAAGCTTTGTGGAATACAAAAAATTGCTTTTTACCCAAATCTAATGAAAGTTCTATCAGAAAACTGTGTACATGCATGTAAGCTTTGTTAATGTACATTGCACATAGTATACAAAACTATTCTGAGACTTATCGCCCTTGTTGTCTGAGTGCTCTGTTCTGTATCTGAACGATAGCAAGACAGCTGACATGTTATGTTAGTGGAACAAATGTTACTGTAATCAATTTGACTAATTGTGCAAAATCTTTTGTTTTTTCCTGTGTTCATATCAATAATAAGAGTTTACAAAAAAAAAAGTTAAAAAAAAAAGTAAATAAAAAACGTGATCTTTAGACCTCAAAACAGCTGGGTTTTTTTGTTCACCACACTGCCTGTGAATGTGAATGACTGCATTTGCTGTATACCTGCTTTCTGGTACTAAGTTTTCAGATATCAACAAGCCACCAGGAATACCTCTAGAAGTAACTGTGCCAAGAGGCATGACAGAACAAGGAAGGGTATAAAAAACATCTAGTACTCTTAGTTCATTGAAACATACTCTTACAGGTAGTGCTTATCTGCTGTTTCATATATGCCCTCAAAACTTAATACATTGGCTTGAGCTTTCAACAGACATCAGATGGAGTGGAAGGCTACCACAAGGGTGTGGTAATTGGAGGAAAACAACAACAGTATTGGCACAAAGAATTAATGATCTATTGAGTACCTAAAGGAGCTGAAAAATGCACCTCATTATCTACTGAGGGTTTGAAATAGAGACTGTAAATTGTATCTTCAAAAATGTTAAATCATCTAGATGTGAAATCCTCTGCCTCCCTCTTCAGAGTAATTAACTAAGGCGTGCATCCTACTAAGATGTTTATAACATAGTGTTTTATTGTTTACAATTTTTCTTGCCATCAAACATATTGGCTACATAAATATCTAAACTAAATGTATCTTTTTCCCAGCATCTGAAAACTGTTACAAAGAGAAATTGCTTTTTTCTGTGCTAACTGTTGGGACCATATGTTACCAGGAGTAGAAAGGGTATTGAGTAAGATTTTATACTGCATACAAAGTGAAGAATGCATCTAGACAGTAAACCCTGCATCCTAGCCCTGAAATCCTGTTTTATACTCATTTATTTTGCTTTGGGAAGACATTAAGACAGCCTATGGCTTACTAGCAATAAAGTATTGACATTGACAATCCTAGTTTAAGCAGATGTTCTGCAGATGCAAAGGAAGATTTAGAATGTCTTCTGGACAAGCAGCCTGAAAATTACTCTCTCACAGATGAATAAGCATCAATACAAAACACGCTTTTGCAAACCTTGTATTTCTGTACAGCAGATAATGAAAAACCATCTGTCCATTGTAGTAATTTGCCAAAAAGCCAGTCTAGCATACCATTTTACTATCTGTATTTAAAATATCCTACTAATAAACAGTATTTCTTAGAAGTCTGCATTCTGTCTGCACATACTGAATAAAAACTTCATTGTTTTAACCTTTGTTAAGGTCAGTCACGTAGATACCAGGAAGATTAGACCCTGTGCTTCTTTTTTAGATTTGGAAAAGAAACAGAGCTTTAAATTGAAAATTAATGTTATTCTTTTATTCTGCAGGCATTCCTTTATTTAAGCATTTGATGAGCTAGGCACCTAAGTATCCAGGTAGAAAAACACAATTACTATCTAAAGAAATATTTTTGAGACTAACTGAAAAACCCATTAGTGACTAGCCATCATTTATGAATTTCCTGATATTTAGAAAATTATGACTCCGAATTCATACTTGCATAATCACGCAAACAGGTTATATTCAGGTTTCTGAGGGGTTTTGCTTGCATTACATTTAGCAATTAACTAATTTTTGCCTCTAAAGGAAAAAAAAAACAGCTATGTGAAAGCTTAACATAAAGTTTCTATAGACTTTCTATGATCAACATCTAGGGCTCTCAATATTAAATTCTACTCTTATTTGTCTTTCATGCATGAAAAGTCAATGGATATTAAGAGACAGACTATACTCAGTGCTACTTCAGTCCAATAAATAATATCAAAAACATGTTTGCAATTAAAACTCACACAATAAAATATTTTAAGTGAACACATTTTAGTATCAGTAGAACCGCATGTTGATGATGAAAAATACACAATGGCATGGCACTCTCTGTTGTATCATGCAAATGAATGCATCAAAGGTCAAAGCTTACTTCAGCCTCATAATAATATAGTCTGCAGAAAATAATTAATTTACAGTATGCTTTCTTATGTTGTGTACCAGAACACTAAAAGCCATTTTATTTCTAATCTTCTTTATATGTTATAGAGACAAATTATATCAAAGGTTTTCAGTTTCCTGTTCGGGCACAGAGGCAAAGGGGTGAGGAGAGGGCAATTCTTTAATTTCTATTCTTCCAATAGTAACACCAACCTTAAACTTACCATTAAAAATACTGGGGTTTAATTGCTTAAAATTTTATTAAACTTAGGTGATGGGGAATGAGATTTCCTACAGCAATAGTGTTTGAACAATTTCCACAAACCAAGCAGTACTTTAAGGATTCAATTATACT
>NW_010164898.1:44194-44406 GCF_000695765.1 Mesitornis unicolor | reverse complement strand
GGCAATTTAGGTCTATTACACATTGATGAATTAGTGAAGACCCATGCTATGGATCTGAAGTGTCATTCAGTGAAGACAGGATATGAAGCTAGCAGCATAAAAAGCCAGGATGCTAACCTGTGTTCAATGTGCTGGTGGGAAGTAGGGAAACCAGTGCTCCCCAAATTCTGGTTCTGTCACTGTAAACCCAAGCTTCTCCATCCGCTGTTACA
>NW_010164898.1:36959-44163 GCF_000695765.1 Mesitornis unicolor | reverse complement strand
TCCCTACCAATAAGAATAAGAGAAAAATACCTTTCAAGGGCCAGCGTTCAGAGCAGTCCACACTACAATATGCAAATATACAAAAGGCTTTTTCAAATTCCACTCAGACTCTCAGCACTCATGTTACACCTGTCCTATTCAGTCCTGTAAAACTAAATTCAAGCTTACAGACCTTTCCAGGTCTGTTTCCATACTATGGAACCAGAGCTACAGCTGTAGTAAATCTTCCAAGTTACAGGGTCATTTGTGCTAGTGGTAAAGCATAAAGTGTCTTCCTTTGTCTTACTTTTGTTGCACTGGATTTTGGATCATGTATTATGCATGTGTTTCACAGATTAGTCTTAAATAACATACTATATCATGCCTTTAAAGAACTGGCCTAGGCAGTAGTTTTGCAAGTGAAAGGTAAAATCTCGTCGTAATGAAAGATAATAACAAGATGAAAAGTAAATTGCATCACACGGCTGTTTCCTCTACTCCTGCAACTCACTGAATCACAAGTTGAAAAGCTTTCACATAGCTTGCAGTAAAGGCTAGCAAGGCATACTCCCTCATATAATGCAAAAGAAAACTGATACGAGTTATCCTGCATGTTAATCTGACTTTGAGACACATCTCCTCTCTATACACCTCTTTGAATGGTGTTGATAACATGCAACATAATACTGAGGAAAATATCTTCCTGGTTCTGTCACTTTCTTATAGCTAAGGTAAGTCATGTTAGGGTAAAACCCTTGTATTTAAACCAATACAAATTTTAACGTTATTTTTAATGGACACAGAATGAAACAAGTCTTATATTTCAGGTACAAATTCATCAAAGGGGCTAACTGCAAATGAACGATAACAGGATGAATGATACATTACATATTACCAATAGAAATAATATTACTAAGCACATGTAAATCTGTAATATAGATTATGATTGAATTATTTACCAGCCCAAAATCACATAGTGATTTTTCTTCCTCAATTACACTGGAATGCTTTCATCCTAAAACTGAGTATCACAACATGTTACGTGGCAACAGTTGTTTAATATATGGAAATTTAGAGAGGACCTAAAAGCCACTAGTTCTGGAACCTGTACAAAATTCTTCATAAATGACAGTCCCATAGCAGTATTTTAAAACATAAATTATCTCAGTAAACTTGTTTAATAAAATTGCCAATTGTTCCTTCTCTCAAGGAAAATTAACTAGTATTTTCCAAAAACATCCAAGTTTTACGTGAATCACAGTGGTCAACTGCAGTAAGACAAACAGTTTGTGCTCTTGAATTTAACTCTTGGCCTTGTTACTCCTGCTTTACACAGGCTGTGCAAATAAAATGAAAAACAATCCTTAGATGCTTCAGGGACTCTGTATCCTGTCTATCTGCGAGAAGAGAAAGAGAAGAATGAGCAGAAGGATGTTATCCTAAACTTCAGCTTTTATGATTCTGCTATGAGTTTTTCCAGATATGAGAGTCTCTCATTTTTCCTATCCACCTATCAGTTAGACACATTTAACACTAATTCTATTTCTAAATAGAGATCATGAATATTTACAAAAGCCATTATAACCTAAATATGATAATAAATAATTTATAAATAAATGTGTTTTTTCTACATTGGTAAGGGAAAAATATATTAAGATTCAATATCCTTTTCTTTGTTCCAAATACCTGAGCAAATGCTAACCACAGCACAGTTCAGACTCAGAAGGCGTAAGAAAAGTACACACCCAACTTGCATTTCTTTATAATTTTCCTTTAAGGCATTCCAATAACGGAATTAATGCTTTTTTTTTTTTGTGCTGTCAAGTTATATTAAAAGCATTATTAAGCCCTCCCCAAATCTACATTCTAATAAATGTCAAGTCTCCACTTATTAGATATTTAAATATTTGTTGTGAAAGTCTTTAATAATGAAAGCACACATTGCAGATATGTGTGCTGCTGCACTACTAAAGTGAGATAAATTACTTGGGGCAATTATTCACAGAGCATTAATAAAGCTGATATTGTTATCAAATCTCAATGAAATTACTTTTTTTAACAGGGTCATGATTGCACTAACAAATTAGAATTACTTTTTAATAACTTTCAGAATAAACACAGAATCACCATCATTTTTTTTTTTAAGACACCGTGAAAGCCTGGTAGGGAGCAGCTACTTACTGAACACCCGTTAATTTTCAGGTTCCTTTCCCAGATTAAGCAAGGTGACATGCCCAACTAGGTAAAGATGGTTGATTTTCTCAGTGGGTAGGATGATGTGCCATGATCACCAAGTCCCTTTCAGTTCCTATCTACTATACCTTCTACCTCCCTTCCTTCTGAGAGGCCTTCAATTCCCTGATCACAGAAACATATAGTGCTTTGGGTTGGAAGGGACCTTTAAAGATCACTTAGTTCAATACCCCTGCCACAGGGGTACTAGAACAGGATCTTTTTATCTTCCATGAGCTCTCTTTAGATGTTTGATTTGTCCTAACATTTTTCCTATCTGGATCCCACAGCAAGGATATGATGGTTTTTTGTCTGAGACCTCCACAACCAGAATGCCATTGGCTGGATCTCTTCCAGTAGCCAGGATAAGTGTTGATGACATTGGTGGAAACTGGACAACAGTCATGGAGGGCAGGGGCTCCTCACACTCCTCACTTTCTGCACCATTTGTCCATGGGCTGTTACGAGTGACCCAAAGAGTTGGAGAGGTGGTCATCTCAAACACTGCTGGCAACCTGTCATTCCTGGTGGAAGGATAACACTATTCCAAAACACAGAAGTCACAGTTCATAAACTCCAGTCCAAAGAGATCCATCTCTCCTCTTCCACCAGACTTTTGCAGTCCCTGATATTCCTAAGTACCATGTGATCCCACAACTCCAGTGGATTTGTTTGTGTGGCCATCAATATGAAAGCAACCTGTATCAGATGGTTCATCACAGAATCACAGAATATTAGGAGTTGGAAGGGACCTCGAAACATCATGCAGTCCAACCCCCCTGCCAGAGCACGATCACCTAGACTAGGTCACACAGGAACATGTCCAGGCAGGTTTTGAATGTCTCCAGAGAAGGAGACTCCACAACCTCTCTGGGCAGCCTGTTCCAGTGCTCCGTAACCCTTACAGTAAAAAGTTTTTCCTCATGTTCAGACTGAACTTCCTATGCTCCAGCTTGCACCCATTGCCCCTTGTCCTGTCATTGGCTATCACTGAGAAGAGCCTGGCTCCTTCCTCCTGACACTCGCCCTTTACAAATTTATAAACATTTATAAACATCATAATGTCATACACACTGCAAGGGCAAACACAAGCTAGACATGCCACCATCAAACAATTGCCTTGACCCAACTACAACTAAAGGCACAGGCTCTACACAATGATCCATAGGTTCTATCACTAAAATTTGATTTCACCTAAAGAAAAACTATCAAGAGCTTGGTGAAGTCAGTCAATAGGAAGGAAACAATTATAACTCCAAATACACTGGGGCAGAAGCTATCTTGGCTACCCAAAGCACGTCCAGTGGGACCACAAGTAGGTGTAGCCTCTGCAGCAGAGCCCAGATAGCAACTATTGTCCCATTTTAAGAGAGTCGTAGTTGCTCCTGCAATAATAGGTATTCGGCATTCTTCAACTGGCTTCCTTCGCCTCAATCACTCAGAATCTACTTCATGTATCTCTCCAGGTACTCTTCTCAGCAGTGTGTCGCATTTCCCACTGACTATAGAGGAGGAAGCTTTTAAGATCAGTAATGGGTGCAGCAGAAACATCCATTCAAGGCAGTAGTACTTACACTCTGAACACCTGAATGTGGGATAAGTCCTTGATGATAAAATGCCAGTTGTAAAACCCCATAGAAATAAATTAAAAATTTGCTGGGCAGTCTCTTCCTTCCTACGTGCGGAGGCAGAAATGGCACATATTCAGGTCATGTGAAGTTCAGTGTCAGTGTAAATTTTTGGTGCAATTATCTGAAGAAAACTAACGGTAAATTTCTTATCAAGTTAGCTTTTCCTTCTTTCACTGCCAGCTTATAAAATTAAACAAAGAGCTTTTAAAGAACACAGAACAATCAGTAAAGCAGTCAAAGGCTTGTACTTCACCTTTGTTTCCATCTCTGTCCCTGGCAAAGGAAAGGTGAGAAGCAAGAAGATGGAGGAGATGTCAGAAGAAAGGGAATGGATTAGAGGACAGCTCCAGTGTGTTACAGTGTGTTTTGTTGCTCACCATTCAAGTTTCTACATTTCCAGTTGTCCTGACCCTTTTCTGTAAGAAAGAAAATAAGCTAAGTTATTGCAGTACACTTTCCCCCTCGCTCTGTCCTTCACTTTAGAGTCAGCTGTATGCATTAAGCTTTCTAGGAGAAGCTGAAGAACGGAAAGCCAGTGTATGCCATCGGGGAAGACTGCAAAAGCATTTAAATGGAAACCGGCAATAGCAGAAGTGTTAATGCAGTCTTATGTCTTCAGGGTTGCAGACAGCTTTGAGTACTAATTTTGACCTTGACCATAATTTTTTTCCTAATTTAAGAGTTTTCCTTTTTAGCCAATTCATTAACAACAAAATTGAATTTTTCAATTAATTTACATAGTGAGAGAGGGTAAAATCTTTTTACTTCAAAGATTTACATATTCTTCAGGGACTTGTTCTTGTGCCCTGTGAATCATAGAGGAAGGGATGGTTACCATGTTACAAAAGCAATAAAACATGCAATTTACTAAAACATTATCTGAAAATATTATCCATGGAAGAATGGTTCTGATTAGCTAACAGCACCAGATAGGTTTATGATTGCAAGCTTTATGACTATTTGATAACGTAAAGTGTTATTTGCTTCTAAAAAGGAAGTCACAGTGCATAATGCATTTGCTGAGCTTAGTGATGTTAGCCCTATAAATCACTCAACAAGCTGAATCCTTTAGAAATAAAATCTGCATTGCATTGTTAAAAACTTCCAGTGTGCTAATAAAATACTTGAGAGATTATTTCTGATTTTCAATATGTAGTCAAAAGAAGGCACTTAGTGCTGATAAAAATATAAATAATTTTACCAGGTACTGACATTTAGTAATGACTGTAATCAACTCAAAGAAACATGTTCTTTACATTTAGAAGAAGTAAAAGATGATAACCTTTGGTAAACAGTTTCAGTTACGCTTACAGGAAGTAATAATACAAGATAATTACAAGATGAACTTGAATTATGCTATTTTCCTTTCATTTTCCTGCTTGAAAAAAAGCAATCACTATTATTAAAATATGTACCTAGTATTTCCTTGGCTTTTGGGCAGACTGAATTATTCATTTCCTTCAATGTTTTCACAGATCACATTTTCTCAGTATTTGGTTCATGCTTTGTTGATTAATCTATCACAAACAAATACTAATGGAAACTCACAATCACACTTGCACTGAAGTGGAATCATGAGGCAATATATCCTGAAACTGTCATACAGCTGCTGTTCTGGGTTACAAGCACCCAAAACTGAAACAGCTATCCAGCTACAAAAGTATGATGTGATCTATAATATTCTTAGTTTGGGAAGCTAATGCAGGAAAGGCTATTCAAAATAATTACTGGAGAAGAAAGAAGCAATCTATCTTAGTTACATATGCAGCTTTTATTACTGCAGTAACTGAGTAACAAGTTATTTTTGACATCATTATACTCTATAACTCCCGCTGGGCAGTAAAGTACGTGTAACAGACAGTGGAAGGTGTCAAGAGATCAAATGATTTACACAAGGTAACACCAACAGGCTAAGGCAAAGCAGAGAAACGGATATCCTGAAATTAGCACATGAACTGTGAAAACACACTTTTGGAATATGGTTGAAGTCCAAATTATGATGGCTGTCCCTAGGGTTAAATCCTGCTCAGCTTACTCATTATGTAATGCATTCAGCTCTTGAAAATTTTGTCATACAGCACTCCTGCACAGGATTACCTGATCAAATAATACTCAATTCCTAAGAACAAGACAGTCCTTGACTTTAGGAATAATATTTATTACTGGTTTTATTATTATTTTAAAGACTAATAATTAAGGACTACTAATTATTATTTTAAGGTCAATTCGGAGAACTTACTGACAAGAAAGTGTTTGACACTAGAGAGAACCCCAAAAAAAGAAAAAATATTACAGCATTGTCTCTAAGAGGTAGCTCTTTGACTTGAATTTACATTAAGAAAAAATTATACAGAATGTAGCTGAATAGCATGTGGCGGATCAGGATTATCCAAGCACAAAAGGTACTGTAAAAAAATAAGCCAGCAGTCAATTTAGTAGAAACGACAAGATAACCTTTCCTACGTCTGTGGTCTGAAGTTTCACCAAGATACAGGTTTCCAGACTGTTTTCAGTGGAGATGCAGGTACTCAGACTGCAGATGTTCCACAGAGAGCTCATTAGTCACACAATGCTCAGTTCACCAGGCTCCTCCTAGCTGAGAAACTGCACCGACATAAAACAAAAAATATTTTAAAGCGTGTTAATCACATTACATTTGTCTGTAAGCAATTTTCATTATTACAGAGAGGTCACAGGCCTGTGAGTGTCAAAGGACATCCTCAGTGAGACAATAAAAGTGTACATAGACCAACCTTTATTAGAAACACGGCCCATATTGTAGAAATCTTGAGCAACACTCTTTACAGCTGTTCATTTGCCTCATAGAAAGATATCATTTAAGCCATATGCAAGCATCCATTCAGTTAATCTCTGCCTCCCTTTTGCTCTAGCTTGCATTAATTGCTCATCTCCTAACACAGAGATCATTCCTATTCCCTTCATTTAGTACTCGCCCAACTGAAATACAAACAACAAAAAAACTCTTCCTGGAACCTTTACAACTATTTTAACTCTCATATTTGTCACTACATAATGATTTTCCCATTTTCATCATTTATTATTCGTAAAGTAGTAAGAGCAGAAGTACATTGTAGAAGAAAACAGTCAGTTTAAAATCTTACTAATTCACATGTTCTTCAGTGAAATCAGCTCTGAGTAAGAGATTAGAAAACTACCCAATTCTTATAGCAGAAGCAGCCACTAAAAAAGGTAAGGAGGACACCTTTATGGTATTTCTTCCTTTCCTCCCCTGCCACACCCCCTACAATGCCAATGGGAAAGAGGAATATGCAAAAAGAGAAGACAGGATTTGCTATCCCAGAATGAACTATACTCCTCACTCTTTAAAATCCAAGGAGAAT
>NW_010164898.1:28777-36928 GCF_000695765.1 Mesitornis unicolor | reverse complement strand
TCAGCAGGATATTATCAGGTCATCTCTACAGAGCACCTGCCTCCCCACCTAGAGAAAGTCTTTCCAGAGAACCTGTGGATCTTGGGCAGCAGCACAGCATCCTCTGACAACGAAAAAAGGATCGACCAGGGTTGTGGAGAGACTTCACACTCCAGCTGCTTCAATAATCTCACCTCCACTGGGATAGGCTTGAAGTCCCTTAGCTTTCTACCTGCTCTGCTTCCCAAAAGCTCTTCTACCTCTGGAAAGGACAGCTTTGCCTGAGCTCAAACCAGTACCTAAAACTAGGGCAGAATCTTGCTGTGAAAGGTTACATCTTTCTTGCTCACTGAATGGAAACCAGGTGGTACGATTCCTAGGAAAGGACCTAGGCACAGACAGTAAAACCTCTGCTGCACACTTGCAGGAGTCTGCTGTTTGCCCAGGCCACAAATTCTCTTGCTGTGCTCTCTGAACTGCAGTCACATAATACACAATCACCCAGTCAATGACCCAAGGTCACTTGAACTTCAGTGCTTCAGCTTCCTTCACTGAATTATAAAATGAGTAATAAAAATCAGAGTGACAAACAATGCCTACATTCAGACAGAGCTAAGAGAAGAAAGAATGAAAGGCCAAATGGTGTAGATATGACTTGAACTAGAGATACAAGAGAAGGTAAGGTGACCAAAGGGCCCCATAATTAAGACCATGCCAAATGTGATTCATTCGCAGCCATTCCTGTGGCTCCCCTTGCCCACAAAACTCCTCTTGCTCTGCTAGGTGCTCAGCTGACCACTGCAGCTTCAGCCAGTTCCATTCTTCAGTAAAGTGCCATGTGCACATTACTGCAATGGGGCCTTTTACATAAAGAGGACTCTCAAATCCATTTTCTCAGAGACTGTTAAAAAAAACCAAACAAACACAAAGAAGACAACAACAACAACAATAAACCAAAAACCAACCCTTCCTTCCTCCGAATAAACCAAAACCACACAACCAACCCTCCCCACTCCAAAACCCTCCTCCACCTTTCCTATCTTTTTGTTCTCCTTCTCCACCTTTCAATTTTCATACACAGCCTTAGCCATAAAGTGACTGCTTGCCACAGACAAGCAGGCAAAGCTAATGGCAGTGGAGTGTTATGCCTGCTATAATCACTAACTTCCCACCACTTAATGACATAATAGGAATGTTTTCCAAATACCATGAAGTAATAAATGTAAATCAAAGCACTTTCAGCTTTCCCAGTGATTCTTCTCCACTCATCTCCCCTTTACTCAACCATCTCTCAGCCGTGCAGGATTCTTCTTTGAAACTGAAAGGGTGGAGCAAGGGGCAGAAAGGTTGTTGCCTCTTTTAAACTGCAGCTCCAAGCCTCATGCAGAGCACTATGAATGATTTTTATTCATTAAAATATTGAACTAACAGAATAAGAGGATGTAAGTGAAGGCTATAAAAGTTTAGACTGGCTGATGTTGGAAGGATGAGCTCCAAACAACTGAAGGAGTTTAGCAAGATACTTTTCTTAGTTTGAATTGTGCTTACAACGGTTAAAAAAAAATCAGATTCTTCTCACAAACTAATTGCTTTTTTACCTTAAAAGGTACTGATCTGACACACTAATCTGTGGATTAATTAGAGGTTTGAAAGAGCTACATGGACACCAGATTTCTGTCTAAATAAAAACCTCTTCCTAGCTGTTTTTCCTGTATTTGTGGTTCAAGAGACCACCTGTTAAACTGGTAATAAAAGACAATTAGCCCATAACTGCAGCTACTTGCATGTAATCTGTTCCATTTCCAAACCTCGAAACTTCTATTATGTCCAATTAGATGTTTGGATTGTTTTTCCCTTCTAGCAGAAAGAAGGGAAGAAACTCCCTTCTAAGACTTTAATTTCTCATTAGTCTTTCCACTAGAAGTGCCACTCAGCTATCACTGGGTTGCTGCTACAGAAGTTACAAAACTTCACCTTAATAAACCAGTTGCTTGCTAAATCACATATTGTTTTCCCCTGTCCCTAGTACTTGGTACTGAGATCAGATATATGCACTCCATTGTACAGGTACTGCAAATGAGTACATTTAATAGTTAATGACCTGAAAGCTGACTCTCATTTAAATTACTCCAATATTGTACTCATATTCTCCCTAAGGAAATGTAGAATACTTGTGAAATACTGCTTTTAAGATTCTTGTTTTAGTCATCAAAACACCTACTCATTTCAAAGACTCTATTAAAGCTTCTGCAATTTAGCATTTTACTTCCTGGTTATATTTAAACAAAATGAATTAAAATATTCAATTTCGCACTAAAACAACAGGAACATTGAAAGTGTATGTTATCTTGAATAGTACTAGAACATCAAGAACTCCCAGGCAGGAGTTGCCTTTTTCTTGCAGCAGATAATCAAAGAAAGAGGACTGACCACAGGACATATTAATTTTCTTAAACTACATGATACTATATTAAATTCTTAGATGTCTGGATAATTTTTATTTGAGCAGTGTTGGCACTCAGAAAAGCCATTATATATTGTAATTTCAAAATTAAAGATATTTCAACTACATTTTTTATTAAACCATTGAATGAAATTGTAAAAGATTCCTAAAATAGAACATGGAGGAGTTACCTATTATTGAGGAGGAAAAAAAATAGTAATATATAGTTAATCAAGTTTATATTAGTGACATAGAAAGTGCACATCATTTGGCGCAAAAATTCACCAGGTATAAACAAAACTAGTCATCATGTCTATCTTGGACTGATTTTAACTGGAAACAATTTTCATATTCTGTCATACTGCCCTATAACTAGAACATTATTAAAAGCAGATGATGACCTGATTTCTTTAATTTTTTTTTATAAAGGAAACACTTCCCATATATTGATGATGGAGAGAGTTTTAGTAACAGAAAGGCTACTCCAAATGATGGATGCACAGTCTTTCTGTAAGTATGTTGGCTGTTGAAAATGCCAGGCCAGCTTAACTACAAGATAGCACATGATACACCTGGGAAGCATTAGGTAACTGCAGCTTAGATTAAACGTCAGACAGGATATAGGTAAAATTACAACTCTTTCAAAACAGCATGTCAGGAAAGTGTTCTGGAAAGCCAGAGGTCTATTATATAAAGCATCAAGCATCACCACAGATGTACAACCAAAGGAAGGTTGTAGAAAGTTCTCTCTGAGTTAAAATAAAAACCTATGGTCTCCGAGAGAGAATACTCCTCTCAAACAGTCCAATTTCAGAGGCATGGACATCAGAACAAGAGAGGGAATAAAGACAATTCCTCCTTCTTCATTTTTCCTCACAGGCTGCTGGTGAACTGCTCAACTACTGATTGTTTCAGAAGGACCTGTCCTGTGAAGTCCTTTGGTGTGGGTTTTCCTGATGAACCTCATACCTTATACAGATATGAAACTGCTGGTAGGAAGAGAGGCTAGTAACAGTTGCCCTCTCAAAGCAAAAGCTCTTTCTACATCATCAGAGATCTAGCTCAGTGGGGCAAAAGGATCTTCCCTCAAAAGAACAGAAATACCTTCCCAACAGAAATATCTTCCCAACTCAGGACAGAAATAGTATCTCTCTGGAAATTTTGGAGCAGCCACTGGCAGGAAATTCTGCAGAACTTCAATTGAAACAGCTCTCTTGGGGTAGGATTCTCATCTGATGTTCTGAAATATGCACAGTCTGCACATCTTTGCTTTTTTAGCCTCTGTGATGAAAATTATATGGATGCAGAAGCATGCTACAGCCAAGAAAATTTATTCCCTTATTTTCCCACTTATTTTCCAGTGTCATCCTTTCACCCATATTTATTCCTATTCTCAGGTGTTGCACAGAGAACTGAACCAGGACAGCTGCGTCCCAGGCCAGTATTATTTATCATTTTGTTCTCAAACACTGGAATGTGTTTGAGAACAAAATTCACTTAAGAGAACCCTGATGTAAAACTTAAGAGAACAGATGCCTGCATGGGGTATTTGTGGACTAGTATCTTCTAATGCATTGTTTTTAAAGTGAAATCTTCTATTGCAGCACATTTGTGAACAAGTTCTTGCAGCATCAGAACCACAAAAAATTTACAGCAAAAAAGGTAAAATATTATAAAACCTGACCCCTTGTAAATCAGAATGGAATGACAGAGCAGTTGGCAACTTATTTGGTCTCTCTGGATAAAAAAAAAAACAACAACAAAAAAAACAACAAAAAAACCCCCAAGCAGTATGACATCAACAGCCAACTCAGAAACCAGTGTGGCAGAGCTGGCTTTGCTTTGCACGCAACAGTAAGAAACATGGAAGGGCTCTTGGTGTTGTAGTTTTGAAACCATAAAACCTAATTCTTCTTAGCATCCAGTACTCAAGTACTCAGTTCAGTGAGAAATGGATTTAGATTAACAATGAAAACTGAAATGAAGATTTGCCTTATAATCTGAAGTAAATGCATTAAGGGCTCTTACTCATTTCTGGCTAAAAGTAGCTTAGGAAAAACATGCCATGGTTCTGACACAGGAGGGAAGAAAAGCAATCAATTCAGTACTGCAAGTGCTAAAGAAGCAGAATCATAAACCAGGTCAGTGATTTAACATCCTCAACGCATTTTAACTGATACTCTGTTGTCTACTTTAAAAATATAACCCTTGCAAAAAGGGTTGTGTCTCACTACCTCTGCTCAAAAGCTTCTGCTTAGAAAATTCCAGTCTAAATTCCAACTTAATAACCTATTTTTGGTACAGGCTGCAGCAAATATACATGCTTCATTTAAACAATTATGTCATTAAATATTTGGATTAAGAATTTTTGTAGTCCATCTGCACAATTAAATAGCAGTGGCTTTACGGTGGGAAATCTCTTGCTACAGTGAATGCAGTAGCTGATCTCATTTACATGCAAGCCAGCCATCATCTAATTCCCTACATAATGTACGAAAAGAAAACCTATTTCAGTACTATCCCAAATGCACATGACAGCACAAATAAAGTACTTTCAGCTTTAAGGTATCCATTACAATTAATTATCCATAAAGTCCTTGGCATAAACTGTGAAAAAGCCCTTCCTTTTGAATAAATGGAATTCCATCAGAATTATACAGGCACCTGAACTGACTGCAAATGAAAGCAAATATTCATTGTCATCTTTTTACAAATGAAGGCCTTTTCTCTATGAAGTTTTACTGCCTTGAATTTCTAGCATAACAGATAGTGTAATGTTTTTAATAGCAGATAAAGCTAAGAATGCATGTTTTACGATATTTCAAGAGATAAGGCAAATAACAAGAAAGAAGATGAAAATTTTATGTCAGCTTTATGTTTTTATGAAATCAGTAGTCCTATTCCACAATCATACAAAAAAGTTTGTTCAGTGTCCATTAGACTGTTATGCTAGCTCTGATAAATCAAGTATTGAATGAGAAATCACTAAGAACCATTGATAATACAGAAGTAGAAACAATATCCAAGTAGTCCACATGTTTACCATGTAAGTGGGAGGGATGAACTATATTAGTGTGAAAAACCTTCCTAAGGACTAAAAATCTTTTTGTTTAGTGGAAAGGTAACTGAGTTGACAAAAGCTCAAAACTTTGTAATGATTTTTTTCTCCTGTCAGTATTGGAATACCATAAAAGAAACGTAGTATTTTACCACTGCAATCCTGTGTCAAGTCCTGTCTTCATGACACCTCATTTGTCAAAGTTAATATTTGCCTTTCATTGTCCCTAAATAAATTCTGCTTATTACAGATACTAAAGTTACCTGGCATTTTATAGGAGAGTTTAGCATTTGCTGTGTTATGAACTCTGCATTGTAGGTATTTTAAACTCCATCTTTCCTCTAGGTGAAATTATTTCTGTAACAATGGCTATTCTAGGTGTCTATTTTGGGATGGACCTATATTAAAATGATTGCACAAAGCTGTCATTAATTGAAAGAAAATTCAGCAGAACTACTATACTCAGATTCCTTCATATTTGTTTCACAGTCTTTCAAATACCAGCACTTATATTTGTATTGATTTTATAATGCATGCACATGAGATGAAGAAAGTGCCAACTTTTTCTGCTCTGCCATGCTCATTTGTACTTTTCTTGCCTAAGTGAGGTGCAGTGTCCCACTGTGATTTAAACTGTGGTTTACTTCCACTCCCAGTTGGTTTACTTCCGTGTCGTTGTCTTGCTGCATCGCCATACTTCCTTATTCTTTAATGTTCCCACACCACTGAACATGTTAAAAGAGAAAGATGAATGGTAGTGGAATAAGTTTCTCTTACAGTGTCACCATTATACAGCTTCTCTCATAAGACCCTAACTGTAACCAGTTTAGTGCATTATAAGGGTATGAAACCAATGATAAAATTTTCTCTACAATGCACAACTTGAAAGAAATTACAGTTTGGAACACTATTACAACATTACTGAAGCAACACTAACAAGCATGCTGTCTATCCTTTCACCCACAGCCTACACACAGATTCAGTGGATTAAAGTGATCATACAAAATTACGTTATCTAAGAATCTCAAGTGATTATGTTAATGGGTTAGGCAGGAATAAGGCACTAAAATGTTGCTAGTCAGAGGTTTGGAAAGTCTTGGTAGAATATCAGCCTGCTTTTCTACATGTTGAGGTCTCCTGAAGACGTTATTTATATAGAGACAGTATCTAAATCATCAGCAAAACTATTAGCTAGCAATAAGGAAGAGAATGATGACACATTTCAGTGTCATCATAAGCACGCATCAGAAAGTCAAAGGAGACCATTGCTTCATTCACACTTTGACATTAACCTTACCCAGATAAATGTTAACAAGCAAGTACTTCCTTTCTCAAAGGGAACATAACTGTTATGACTATATAACAAGATACATTATTATTATTATTATTATTACTATGGTCTTGTTTCTTGAAAATTATTTCACATAATGTGTTTAATACTAGTAAAACTACCATTTTTCCTAAGACAGCTAAAATCAGGTGGCAGACAGAACGTCAAAACTTACTCCCAAGTATTCTGCTTCAGAGACAGCCACCCCTTTGCCTAGCAGGTCATTTCAGAACTCACTGCAAACTGACAAGAGACAGTGAGCTCACACTGAAAGATATGCAGGGGAAAAAAATTAACCATTTCAAGGACTAAAATGTTACATTTTACTGGGACAGTACATCAAATTAAAAGAAACTTTGACAGCTGTGCACTTTATGTCAAAACAAAAAATATACTAGTAGTGCCTGCAAACATATGCTATGACACTTTAAAGAGTTTTAATTTTAAAACCCCATCTTTTGGGCTTGACACCCTGCTGTTATATGAACAGTTTTGAATCTTCCATGAAGACCAGGGCTATTCTGAGAGACTTCAGTAATAAAAGAAAGATTTCCTGAGTTAGGATTATTTACTCATTTAAACCAGATCCCAAAACTGTTTACAGAGACTGCTGAAGAAAACCATGACCAAGAAAGCCAGGCCACAACAACAGATATCCTCCCACTCTAGGGCTTTTTATAGCTAAATACCAATTTGTTTAATATTAAAACAAGGAAGGAATTTTACCCTACTCACGAATGGACAAGTAAGTAAGATAATAGAGATAGGTGTGACCACAAATCCAGCTACAAAGGATATTAGGTATGTTTTCTAATTCTGAATAAAGTACAGCAACCACTGCCACAGCACCACCAGCTGGCTAACCTCCTCCTCCCTTCCCTCAAATAATTAATTTTTTAAAATACCTAAAATAGCAAAAACAGTCTTATCTGTAGGCCCCAGTACTGTAGAGAGAAGACAAACTCCTCCTACAGGCAAAGGTGGCATCCTTCCGCACGACAGAGTTCCTAAATTGTGGGTAGTCAGTCCAATGTGGGCATGACAAAGGAGGACTATAAATCTAACCTTGCAGTATTCTGCCAGGACCCCTGCAGAGCGTGACAAGAAGGGAAGGATGAGAGGGCATCCGCCACCTTTGTTCTGCCACGTCTGCATGACTCTTGCATTGCTACCAACTCCAACTGCCAGGCAGAAGGAAACGCCACCAAAATGTTTTCCACCTTGTGCAACGCCTTGCACCTCCCTCCAGTTTCAGGAACTGGTGGTACATCATGAGTGATTGATACCGGCACCGATCATCACCACATGCTGAAACTGGGCCTGAAATAAAAACTACAGCAG
>NW_010164898.1:4401-28746 GCF_000695765.1 Mesitornis unicolor | reverse complement strand
GTGCACAGCTGGAAGAATTTTAATTTGTTTTGGAGAATGAAGAAAAATTTCTAAAAGGAGAAATTTCTCTTGAATACAGACAACTGAAAGAATATACTAGCTGACTGCAGTGTTAAGCATTACATTTCATGGGATATACTATATTTGCAAAAATCTGATCTTCATTACTAATACAAGCATTGTGCTGGTAACCCCCAACCCAAAGCATATTTCTGTAATGTACATTTTCCTGTTAAATTCACTAGGAATTTTTACTTTTCACAAAAAAAAACCCAACCCAAAACACCTGTAAATAACCAATTATGTACATCATAACGACAAGATTTTCATAGTTATATTAAACATTAAAATAATGCAGAAACTCTTGAAATGCTTCTAACAGGCAGCAGTCTCCTACTTAATTACTCTTAAATCAGTTAGATGTGGAAAACTGTGTAAAGATATTTAACACCAAAATAAATTCTCAGAAGTCTTCTTTCTTCAGAGGTCAAACTTATGTTCTGCAAAGTCTGAAATGTACTGGGTTCTAGTGCCAGGAACATTCAGTTGAGAATGGTATCATTTATATTAAAAATACCCAGATTTCAGTTTGCTGTACTTACACTGAGTATACTTCTGCGGTCTATTATTCCAAATTTGTTCCAAAATCCTGAGTTATGAAAAATTACTAAAATTGCAATGCAAAAATACTTTAAAACATAGGCATTTTAATCATATTTAATGCTGTGAAATGAACTAAAGCAGTTGTGCAATGCTGCCATGTGTTTCAAAGCATGGATACTGGTTTCACGTTAGCATTTTTACATCACTGATCTAAAAATGCAAAGTACTGCATGAGAAATTAAACAATAATGAGTCCCATTAATTACCAGTTTAAAAGTGGCAAATTTCCTCACAAGAAGTTACTTCTCACTGGTGGCTGGTTTGGGGTTTTTTTTTTGTTTGGTTGATTGGTTGGTTTTTGGATGGGGTTGAGGGGTGGGGTTGGGTATCCCCCTTTTTTCTCAGTTGGGGAAAGTTGTAAGAATGCTGGAAGCCAATTTAGAAAAGAAAAAGGTATGCCAGGTATTTGATGTTTACCTCAAATCAGTGATTTGGAGTATGAAGTGACCTTAGTTGATGATGGCCAACATAATGGTTAGACCCTGCTAAAGTCGTTATAAGGATGTATTTTTTGTCTAGAGAGGAAAGAGTTTTTTTTTTAGAGGAGCTGTATTAGACTTTTAGAATTATAAAGGTTGATCTTCATTAAATTGTATTAACTGGTCAAGGAAGAACCCTAGAAACTCCACTGGCACACACAGCTCAAACCTTCCCGTTCAAATACCAAAAATATCAACTCTCTGCACTGTGATTTTAAATTGTGTTAGAGATCCTCTTTCTATTATAAGCAGGGATAAGCATCAATGGTCCATAATACTCTCTACCCAAAACTGAATTTTGGTCTAGTAAACATTCCATGATTTTCTGAATAAGTATAGTCAGTCAGTACTACATTGACTAGAAAAAACTATGTACCTAAACTTGTATTTTCTATACCACTTTGGGAAACTACTCAGTAAGTTGGTTTATTTAGCTACTGTTATATAGAGAAAGCAGGAGAGTATACCATTAAAAGCTTGCGCAGGATCCAAACTAAGTAGATTTCACTACTAAAATTCTATTCAACCAAATTATGTTCTTCTTTCAACTTACTTGAAAAGAGCTTCCAAGATCAGTTATTTCATAGATAAAAATTATTGCAGTAAAACTGATTAAAATGTATTACATTATTTATAGTTCAAAGTTATCTTTGCTTCAGGCAAGGTATTTGTACCTTTCAACAGGATTAAGTATTTTTACCAAGTATATTTAAAAAGCATGTCACTCTCAATTTTAATTCAATCCATTACACCTGTAAGTCTGTTTTGAAAAGATTTCCGAGGATTTGTTTCACAATGGATGAGCTTAATGTGTATTTCAATGGAAGACAGGATGGGTGGTTGGAGAGATATGGAGAGATGATCCATAAATCAGTCTCCTAACAGAAGAATTTAGTATTTAAAGAAAGAGAGAACAGTACACACTGTCTAGTATTCAAGGGTTTTTTCCAATCCATCTTCTCTTTCAGTATACTTGAAAAAATGCTGAAGCAAATAATAATATTTCCTCTAGGAGCACATGTTATTACTGGCCATTAATGCACACAGAATTGAGTGCTCTGTCAACAGTTAGGAGAATTTCACAGTACAGCAGTCACATCAAGAAAGCAACCTCTGTAATAGTTTCCTAAGTTTAAACAAAAGGCTAGAACAAAGCACATACAGGATACCAGGCACTGCTCTTATTTATTTGCTCTTAGCTGGTAGGGTGACTTGCTAGATCAAAACCAGAAGTCTTGAAGAACTTGATGGAAATTCTAGATTTTCATGAAATACTGATAAAGATTGTTACAAAAATTCTCAGTTTTTCAGATCATTACTAGGAAGTATGACATTTTGCTCTTATAGTCAATAAATACTTCATTTTATTTTTACCTTGTATCAGCCCAAATGTACAGCTCCATTTTATTTCTGTGCTGCAACATTTGTATGTTGATTCTACCTTAAAAGGATGTATTTTCTCAGTAAGTTCCTACACACTCTCAGGGATTTTTTTCCCCAAAAGGAAAAAAATAATATATATTTTCCTCTCTCTTGAGCACAAATGAAAGTGTCTGATACTAAAAAATAGCCAGTCTAGTACTTTTCAGACACATTTCTAAAAACACCGTCAGAAGAAATGTTTTTCACTCCAACTGTTCTGCAGTAAATTGATTTGGTTTGGTAAGCACTACCCAACTGTCTTGGTATCATATGGAATAAACAAATGCATCCCTTGCTTCTCAAAATTCATGCTAACCAATTATTGTGCATTGTATCTGCCTCAACATTTCTCTAAACAGCTAATGAGATAGTTGTTCATTTCAGTCTTATTAGGTGTAAACAATAAGTTCCTCTTGAAAGTTTCTGGTGTTTGTTCATTCTTTGTTTATTTTGCACATAGTGCCCTTAGAGTTTTAATTAATAAATAAAAAGCAAGTGCTACATTTTGCACAACATTCAAGCAAGCAGGTTTAACATGGTCTTTTTGCTTATTTTTTTTGTTTGGGGGGAGGCATTTTCCACTGTTTTCCATCTCCTTGCCTTACAGTTTTTGCCTTATGCAGCAGGATTTGTTTACATTTGAATGACACATCAAACACACTAAAAGCTCTTTGTCATGTTTTATCAATGTTTTCCAGCTCGTGTCTTGCTTCCATACTGACAAGCTTGACAAAGGCATTCTTGTTGGATAGGGAATTAATTAGACTCACAAAATTTCATCAAATTTCTGCAGATTGTTTGTATTCTGGATTACCCTTGAGGAATTTACACACATAAAGCATCTGAAGGTATAATTTTGTCTTAAGAAAAAGCTGTTTAGCAGGTTGTATGGAAAAAGCAGTATATATTTATTATTTTTAACTCTACCCCTCAGAAAATAATCTAGCATGCCTTGCTTGCTGAGCAGTCATTTTAGATGCGATTTAAATACAATGGTGAGGTTAAAGGGAAAGAAAAATTTGCTCTCCTTTTTTGGTAAAAAAGCAAACCTGGATCTAAATTGCCTTTCGCTTTTCTTCCACCCATCTATAAAAAATGGGCAGAATGGGAACTTAAATGGTAGCAGGGTGCAAAGGCCATTACTGATTTTTACACCTTTTTACATCTTGTTACTTTTTACAGTACTATGTTCTTTCCAACCGGCCAAGACAAGCATTGCATCATGTATGACTACGTATCACTTCAATACAATGACAGATCATCTCACCTGGGCTGATTTAAAAGAACAGAGTTAAATTTAGCAGCTTCTTGTTGATTTCAGAATGTATAGCAATAGAGCTCAAAAGAACAGGGGTGTATTTCTTAGTATTTAGACTATCAAATTTTTTGAACATCCTGATTGTTCAGTGAAAGGCTTCTCCAATGAACTAACATAAAAATCACATTAAAAGATAAGTTAGTCTGTTGAATAACACTCTAGTATGGGGATACCAAAGTCAGATATTATCATATGGGTAAAAATATTCCCTTTCAAGTATCTTTTCTTTCTGTTATACCCCACAGTTCTGTCACATCTAAAATTCTATCTGTCCTTTATTTACAATATCCTATTTTATCCTTGCAAAAATATACCAGTATCAGAAATTCAGCATTCATTATAAAGTCCAAAAAGTTACAACAAACGTAAAACATCCTGCCGTAAATTCTTATAGAAAAAACACTAAAGGATAGGGGAAAATTCAGATCTTTTTAAAATAAACTCTAATGAATTTCAAATAATGCACATGAAAAAGGTACTGTAATAGTCAAATGAAAATGAATGGATATTAATTGGTTGGATATTAACAGTTTATTCCAATAAGAAAGTAATCTTTAGCTCTAAGCAATGTTGTCAATGCAGCCTGAAAGTTAAAACTAAAAGCAGTCAGAAAATGCAAGAAGAGCCACACTTTGTCAGTACCCTTTTCACTAATGGCAAAAAATAAGAGAAAAGCAACACCACACTACTTCTTGCTTTAATAAGAATGATAATAAAATACAGCTGGGATTAGCATTTGAGAAGCTAAGGCACATGGACCAAAATGCCTGATGAAAGTAATGCCTGACCAATTACTTTTAAACTAAAGTTCTTAAAATAATGAGAACCGAATTTGACATTTCGAGAAAAAGAACACTCGTCTACTTAATGATCTTAAGCCTGAAAGCACTTCAGTTCTATACTTTTTCCTTTCATTATGGGATTATATAACCAGCATCAGAACAGGAGGAATACGAGGTCTTATACTTCAGTAATTCCACTTTCTAAAAAAAGGTCTTCACGCTATTTCAGCAGCAAAATAATACACTACTGCAGTTTAGAAGCCCACTGCTGTGATATGCTAATGAGGGTTTAGGTGGTTTTTTTGCTTGGTTTTGGTTTTTGTTTTATCCCCCTATGCCTCAGGATAACGACAGACTGGTAGTACCTGTTGTTACTATAGATTTCATAAGAACTCACTAGAATACGTTTTTAGGTCTGCTTCCCTAATTACAACAGTCATGCCAGAGGGAAAGACATTGCTATCACAAGGCCGAGACTTAGATTTTTTTATCTCTGGAGTAAAAACCATGCTAGCATTGCTTCTACAAGATTGCCTACCCTCTGCATTGCTATGAAGGAATTTTACTTTAGTGAGTTGACTTTTACACAAAAAACAGTAATGCAAAAAAGAAAATTATAAGTAGCAGGAAACAGGGACTTCCTGCTTATTAACATTTTGGGAAACTACCTATCATAAGCTTGATAACATCAATTTTGGGTAACATATGACAACTCCATTCCTAATGTGTTCACAGAATATTTGGTTGTTTTTGTTGCTGTTGTTTTTTAAACAGTATTACACTTTCCATGCTTCTATAGAGTAAAATAAATAATATAATTTTATTGTTTAATATGACTTTTGGGATCTCGGTTATTTCTGACATGGCTGGCACTGTTCCTAGTTCAGACCAATCTGTAGCTCCACCATAACCTGAAGCATCAATGACAGTCAAGTAATCTTCTGAGGGCCTTTCCCCTAGAAGATCTATTGGGTGAGAGAAAAGGTAAGGTTATTCCAACCTATTTTATTCACATTTCATAAACAGCAGAAGCCATGCCACAAATAAAACCAGCCACCTTTTCTGAATCTACTAGGTTGGGTTTTTTTGGGGGGAAGGGAGCAGTAATGAGTAGTGTTATTTTCGTAATAATAGATTCTGTAACAAAAAGATTCAGCAGTTCAGATATATTCTATCCTTGGTAATGCTCGATAGAAGGCCCTGAACAATCTAATCTAGTTAGAACCCCTTGGTGTGGAAGGTTAGTTCAGCTGACATTCAGCTTCTCTTCCAGCCTAAATTATTCTATGATTATAGCCATAATCAATATTCTTGTTGGCATAGGCTCTTTTCACGATGTTGGTAATCTTCAAGTAGATTTTAACAGTAACAGAAATCTTCTTACTGCTAATTTGCTAAACAATTTTTTTTCTTTTTTTCAACTTGAGGCTGCAAGTAAATACAGATTAGTCAAAGAGCATTCCATGCCAAAATACAGTAGAATCACCCTCAGAAGGAGGACAAATACTAGTATTATTTCTCTTGAATTTGGTACCTGTTGTTAGAAATCCTCTTATACTGGAAGTCAGAGCAGCAGGACCAAATTAAAATTACTCTTGTTCCCTATAAAAAGTATATGCATTCCTCAAATAAGAAACGTTTTCCAAATTACAATATTGTGAAGAGAGAATTGGGAGGAAAATACACTTCCATCCTACTTACTGGGCAGGAACAGGGAGGAAAATCACAGTTTTGCAGGTGTAAGTATATTTTCTGAAAGCATAATTGCTTAGTTTTTACCAACAGGATGCTCTAAACAAATTTCTTAACTGAAGTCACCAGCTGAGTTAGCAAAACCTCTTGTAAACTGAAATACATAAAAGAACTTTCAAATCATACCAGGGATTTTGCATACTAATTTCCTTGCAGTAGAAACTGGCAGCTTTGATTCCAGCATATGGTTGAACTACATTCCACCTCATGAAGTTGTTGCACAGCTAGTAACAGAGATGGTATAAATACAAAAACGTAGTATTTTTTGTGCCATTATCATGATGATAGTTTTCTGAATGCTGTTTTCTATAGGCATATGGAATAATTCAGATGTTTAGCAGCTCAATGTTGCTACATAAAACTGCACGCTGGAATAAACACCCTGTTGACAAGGCTACAATTGCTCATTAATTTCTTACTGTATCTAAAAACTGCAGGTCATTTGGCCTTATGAAACCCAACAATGCAAATGAATGTATTTATTTTTAAATGTTGCTGTATCTTAGGAAAGAAACACCAGTGTGACTATAAGAAGGAAATAAATAAAACTACCTACTAGTAAATACAATTTACCTGCAAAACTGTACTTTTTCATTAAAAAATTCTTTTCTTTCTAAAACAAAAGTTATATATAACCACTGCTTCTCAGTAAGCAAAACCAGAGAAGGAAACTTTTCTAAAATAAGTAATTGTAAAATATCCGATGAACTGGAGCTTATCTGCTAATTATTCATGTTTCTGTTTTCATTTTCAACTACTCTGGAGCTGCTGATGCTGGCACTCTCTCCTAGGTTTAAGCATCCTTTCAGCTCAATTCTGCCAAATGAAACTGTCACTTTCTATTAAAAAATCTATAGCAGGAGGTTTTTAATCTTCTGATTTATACTTTGTAATAGGAAGTCAAAGTCTAAATTAGGATGGTATCAGCTTACGAAATAAAGCCTAACCAATGCAGTGACAACCACCAGTGAAGAAAAACTTCCCACTTGCATCAAAGTGCACAGCAAAGCACTGGTTTTTCCTATCTTTTTAAAGGTCCTATTTTACAAAGCCTCAGTTCAGTCTCACATGCTTATTTAAACTAGCATTTCCCATAGATTCCTTTTTTTTTTCCCCTCCTAAGCTTTTTCACTTCAATTTTATCTTCTCTACTGCTACCACTCCTGTATTTTCAATCACTGTTTTCTATTCCTTCTTTTCCCCACCTTTCTACCTCCATTCTTACGATTTCCTTTTTCATTTGCTGGCAGTTATATCCCTTATTTTCTGCACAGGTACAACAGCTACTTATTTTCTATTCTCCATTTGCTCCCATGATGCTGCAAAGTCAGTTCCCTCCATAATAAATGGTAAGCCTTGTAAAGAGGACTGAATACCCACAGAAGGAACACACACACTGCAGCAGCTGAACCAGTTTGCTCAGTTCCAGCAGAGAGGAAGGATCATTATCCATCAGCTGATTTTAATAACTCCAACAGCAAAAGAATCTGTGTCAAATCACCGAGAATTTGGCACAAAAAAAAATTGTGGATGAAAAAAAATCTCAACTAAAATAGAAAAAAATTAAAGAAGACATAAAACCATCAATATTTTTCCACTGAAGGAAAATTCCCAGATCATTTTACCCCATATATTTACCTAAAATATTCATGTATAATTCTGAAAAGTATTGTATTAAATTCCCCGTATAAGCTTACATTCTGAAGCTCCCATTTCAGTTCTCACGCATTACTAGCTTCCCATTTCGAAGAAACCTGCTGCTAAACTGCTTGTCCAACTGGTTTAAATTTTCACAATTACAGAGATAGCTCTAAATCCATGCTTTCTGCTTCTACTTGGGCCAATATTTTTCTCAGTGCCTATTAAAAGACTAACTCAAGAAGATCATAAGCAGCGTCTTTCAGAATCACTGTAATTTAAACATATATTTCTTGAATCAGTAGATTAGTATTTAAAACACAAAATGCACTTTTATAATTTGAGTTTTCTTTTTATTAAGTTCTACACTGAGTCTTGTTTACTAGAAAAGTTTAACTTTCTTTGCTTCCAAGTTAGACAATGAAATATTCTCTTGGTACCAAGCAGGTATATATTAGCATATACTACATCAATTATTTATAGTAATACACAACACAAAAGAAGTTTTTTGAATACTGAATGAACAAGATACCTCATGGGGCAACAGGACAATGAAGTTTCCAAACTGATTTATCAACTGAAGTAGTTTTGCAGTGAATTATTTCGATTCTATAAGCCCCCAAAACCAAACTTCAAAGCATTTCCTCTAAGGGCTACAGTTTTGTCTGTTTATTTATTTTTGGTACAGGCCACTACAAGTGGCCAATAGCTTTACTAGTCATGCAGCCACTCTCATCAGCCTCTGGCTCCCACCAAAAATGTCAAATCAGAGACAGCTGCATAATAGCATAGCAAAGTTCATCAATTTCTCCTTTGTTGTCCAGCTCATATCAGACTAATCTGGTCTATTTAAGCTGAGCAGATACAGCAGGTCCTCTTTGTCTGGGTAATATCCTTAAGTATGCTACACCAGTAAAAAAGTCAAAACCATACAGGCATACATTTCTACAAATATCATTTTCTGTACTTATAAAAACACACATATCATTACCCACCAGAAACTGCTGTATGGACATTAAACGTAAACGATACTGCTGGATATGGAAAAAATAATTTTTAATTAGAAAATACTTACAAGATATTATTTGCATGGCATCCATAACCGATAAAGAGAGATGTAAAATTACAGAAAGCTGACTGGGATGTAAAATAATACTCGAACTCCATTCATCTCCTGAGAGGTCTTTACTATTGAAATTCACCAAAACAAGTCATTTCAGAGGTGACTCTCCTTACAAATCTCTTGCCCTCCTAGTGTTACCTGCAAATCCTGCTCAATCATATATGAAAGTGACAGCACATTTGAGGAATTTGTCCCTGCATACATAAAGCAGAGTGATCACCTAAAACAATAATCTTCTAAAATCAATGTTGTGATCTTCTCCAAAAAAAATTTCATGCACAATATTCTATGATACTATGCAATGAAGCAATATAAAAGATTGCATGAAAGGAGTGAACAAGACTGATTCGAAAGAGCTTATGAAATTAGAGCATCTATTCCCTCCTAGACAAGAAATAGAATTTTTTCCTTTCTTTACACTGAGATTATTGTTCTGAAGTGAACAAAATTTAGTCACAAGAAGTGTTCCAGACACAGAAAGTGACCTCAACATGAGAGAAACAAAATTTATTATTTGAGTTATTATAACATAATGGCTCATAAAACAATTATTTACTGCAATCACTAGGACTCTCTCCATTATGTCATCTCATGAATTTTGAGATAATTTTTAAAGAAGTTTAAATTGCCTATAAACATAATATTGTTATGACATCTTTAGCTTGTCACATGAAATGTCACTCTCATTATTCTTTTATCCTAGGGATCTTTAGTTCACCCCTATTAATAGCCGTTAGACCCTGTGTCTGGCTCAGCATGCACTGATATGCTATATTTCACTGGACCTAACAGTTGCAACTGTGGATCAGCCAGAATGGTCTCTCTTTTTAAAATGATTGCACAGACTGAGCAAGAAAAGAGCTCAGTGAGGAGAATACATAAGCTGACTATAATACAGTTAGCAAGGTTGCAAAAGGATAGACTAATTTAAAAAGCCCCATTTATAGGAAGAGTTTAGTAAGGACTATTGAAACAGTCATTTTACAGCATGGTGTCCTAAATATTGCCAATTATTCTATCAGGGTTTGAGAGATCAAATCCTTGGATAATTTTGAAGAATAAATGTCTACCAAAAATTAAATTGTATTATGTATTTTTTTTAATATACTGCCATAATGTTCAAATTTAATCCAGTCTTTAGCAACTGGAAGGTTGATAGATACCTATTCAGCCATAAAATAAGCAATGACAACTTTTCACGTACATGGAATTTCTAAGATAAAGAAAGAAAAAACCTGTATTTCTTCTCTATACTAGTTAGATCTTGGGTACAAAGAGGGGAGTTCTCAAAATATACTGAGCACAGGTGTGATGCAGTCATCTTCACGTTTTTTTCTCCCAGACCTTTAAAGTCAAAGAGGTCCCACAGGAGGCAGTACCAAAAGACTCCCTTTGTTGAATAAAAATGAAACTTTGAAAACAGCTTATTATTGTACACAATTTGAATACAAACCCTTCGATGTTGCTCTAAAAGCAATCACAACCTCTACTGCAGCAGAAGAGGTCCAAACAACTCTCTTGAATGGCAAGGCACCAACATAATGTAACTGCTGCTTCCTATGCTTGGTTTATACTTAATATGATACTCTTGTGCAGAACCACATCTGCTTTTTATATCCACTCTTTCCTTTGTATCAAGAGCCTTGTCCTGCAAAATGTGACACTACTAATTTACTCTGAAGAAAGTGGAGCTGCAATTCAAAACTATGTAACAGAAACGCCCTAGGGATTTACTTCCAAATCTCACAGCAAGAAGTTACACAGATTAACTACACAGTGTGTGAAGAAGTATTTTTTATTTCAAACCTGTGTTCTGCAGTTTCATTTGCAGCCCTGTAGTCAGCAATTCACTGGTTTCATGATTTCCCTTTGACATTTTCTCCCTCTCTGCCCTCTACCCATTTCCTGCACCTCTAAACAGAAGACCCTGCCTAAAGCAGCTGTTCCTCACATGGAAGTCACTCCATACTTCTGATCTTCATCTCTATAAGATCTTATACGTGCTTTTATTGATCTGTCATGATCTTTTCTCTCCTGTGACAGCAAAAATAGCATGACCTAACTATCTGGTACAACCACAGCTGCCAGTTGCTGGCTTTAGAAAGCAAAAGAGTCCAGAAGTAATTGTAAGGTGATAGAGTGAAATGCTGCTTCTCATCACCAGTGGAACAAGTAGGAAATAAGAGCATCAGAGCCACTCCCTTCCCCCCACCCTCTTTTTAAGACTCACTCTTTTCATTCACTTTGCTTACATGAGACCTCCAGAAATTGCACTGATTATGTAGTAGAAATTAAAATGACAGAGAACATCAGAAATTAAATACTGTGGTAACTATTCCCCGCTACATTTTCCGCATTGGAGGGGCACAAATGAGGCAGAAAGTCACCATATGAATTCCACATTATTAACTTTAATTATTCAGTACTAAGAGGAATATTTTCCTCAGAGGATATAGAGAATACACATCCCCCATACAGCCATTTTTCAAGAAGAGGGAAATTTTAAGATACAGCTTTTTACCCAGCATGCCCAACTGGCTAACTGAACAATTCTTTGCGCACACGTGAATGGAGAAGATTTTAAACACCCTTCCCACTTTATGTTAAGAGTCTATAAGCTGAAAAACCACATTCATGAAGTCTGCTCAGAATTTTGTACTACTATAGACAGCAGCAGTGCCCAATTAAAAACTGAAGAACATTTACAGTATCATTTACTCAACTATCCTTCGGCCTTGTATAAAGCAACTGCTTCTAAACTTGCAGGTGTGACCAGAAGTCTGTAAGTATAACAGAAGTTAAGCTACACGGTTGAAGGATCACAACTTCGCAGAAGTCTTTTCAAAACAAGAGGGTAAAGTTACTTCCTGAATGCTAGGAAATAAATTATTTTTATATGTTCACTTTTACTAAAACTTAATTTTAAGAAGTTTAAATTGGCCCACACAGTCATGTCATTAAGTCTGGTTAATAATAAAACAGAAAAAACTTTTGAAGCCCTAAGTCTCCAATACCATCACTTCTTACCATCAGGTGACAGTATTGTGTAACTCTTCCAATACCCTGATTTGGCTGGGGGTACAGAAGCACATATAACATTGTACAATTCTATAAGGAGATGTACAGTAAGCTGTAACTATTAGAATAATATGGGGACTGTTTTAAAGCCACAACTGGGACAGCAATGCATACATCCACATAGAAAAAAAAAAGCAAGTATGAATATCAGATTAAACAAACCCTGATGATATTCTCTCCATATTAAAATCTGAAAAAAAATTATATTTATTTGCTCAATTTCATCATGATATAATTTGTTTTAAAGGAATCTGTTTACTACATCTTATTTTAAGATGCAGCTCACAAATGAAATACATTAAGTGTCCTTTTACAACTTAATTTGAGCTTTTACATATCCATCCATCCATATGCTATATACATACTCTGTAATCAGACAGAAGACATCATGGCTGAATACAAGAAGATAATTTTTCTCCCTGAGGACTCAACAGCCTGCGCTCCTTGTGCTAAAAGCTGAGAAAAACTGAGGCAAGTATCAGAATCCCTGTCCTTTTCATGAAGGCACAGGGCCTCTGAGACAATGAACATTTTTAGGTATCTATTCCTGTTGCATCAGTTAAGTTTGCAGATGAGTCAAGTTAGGCAGGAGTGTTGATCTGCTTGAGGGTAGACAGGCTCTACAGAGGGACCTGGACAGGCTGGATCAATGGGCCAAGGACAATTGTGTGAGATTCAACGAGGCCGAGTGTCACGTCCTGCACTTCAGTCACAACAACCCCATGACACGCTACAGGCTTGGGGAAGAGTGGCTGGAAAGTTGCCTGGCATAAAAGGACCTGGGGGTGTTGGCTGACAGCCAGCTGAACATGAGCCAGCAGTGTGTTCAAGTGGCCAAGAAGGCAAAAGGCATCCTGGCTTGTATCAGAAATAGTGCGGCCAGAAGGAGTAGGGAAGTGATTGTGCCCCTGTACCCCGCACTGGTGAGGCTGTACCTCAAATACTGTGTTCAGTTTTGGGCCTCTCACTACAAGAAGGGCATTGAGGCGCTGGAGCATGTCCAGAGAAGGGCAACAAAGCTGGTGAAGGGTTTGGAGCACAAGTCCTTTGAGAAGCAGCTGGGGGAACTAGCTGGGAGAAAAGGAGGCTCAGGGGAGACCTTATCACTCTCTACCTGAAAGGAGGTTGTAGCGAGGTGGGTGCTGGTATCTTCTTCCCAATTAGCAAGTGATAGAATGAGAAGAAATGACCTCAAGTTGTGCCAGGGGAGGTTTAGATTGGAAATTAGGAAAATTTTTTTCACTGAAAGGGTTATCAGTTATGGGAACAGGCTGCCCAGTGAAGTAGTTGAGCCACCAACCTTGACAGTATTCACAACATGTGTAGATGTAGCGCTTAGGGACATGGTTTAGTGGTGGACTTGACAGCGTTACATTTACAGCTGGACCCTATGATCTTAAAGGCCTTTTCCAACCTAAACATTTCTATGATTATCCAAAATTATACCTGCCAAAACAGTGGTGTGCAGGGGCATGCAGGCTGCCTAGCTGAAAAGAAGCACTACAACTACACTGGCACAGTATTTTGCCTTTGCCAGCATGCCCTGCTTTTCATGCCCTGTTTGGTTCGGGAATAGCTTAGTCAGCCCTGTGTGGCACTGTTTTACGATCCCATTTGTATTCTCTTCATCTGTCCCTTTACAGGCTTTCATTCAATCAGCTAATTCATTCCTGCGATCTCAACTACATTCTATTCACTGGTGACTCACAGACCTACAACCAGCTCTGACACATTTTCTTATATTCAATTCAGTATAATCAACATCTTTTTTTCTGACATCTCCCCAGGGATACATCTATCAACTGAAATTTCAAACGGTTTAGATGCTCGCTGAATTGCAATGGAAATTCAGTACCTCACTGCAGTAAAATTAAAGATAGGGAACTCGAAACAGCTGGACTCATCTGTTTTTCTGAAAGTTATAATCTACTAATGCACAAATTGTGAGGGCACAATCAAAGGATGTATTGGACTTGGGAAAACCAACCTTCTATAAGTACTTGTAATTAATAAACTATCATGGAGCTGACTCTGTATTAGAATACATTCTCTGATATTGTCCGAATTAACTGTTTTTTCCTGTTGAAGGTAAAGGGTGTATTTCAATTTAAAAATAAATAAGATGAAAAACTACAGAAAAAAAAATACTAATTTTACTTTCTGTTATTTCTTCATGTGGAGGAGTTTTTCTTTAAATTTAAAATCCTGCATTGTCACATGAAAGTCATAATTCTTCCATTTCTTGCCCCTAGCTTTGGTTTTAAGTCTCATTGACTATTTACCACCATCAGCTGCTGTGCAAATATTAGCACAAGATAGCCATCTGGCTTACAAAAAATACAGATAAACTCATAGGGTGGGAATCTTACTTGTAAGAACATAACAAAGAAGTTTTTATATAGCTGGTCTAGCTGCATTTCTAAATCCACAGTCCATAAAATGGATAGGAAGAAATAGTCCTAATTTTTTAATTCTATGTAAGTATTTTTTTCAGCAATAATTTAAGTATTTTGTTAGTGTTGTTCATGAAAACACACAAATAAATAATTGTTTAACTGCCACCATATGTTAAACTGCAGCACAATCTTGTACATAACAATTATATCTTCTTTTCCAAGTAAATGACTTAAAACACCGTGTAACAGATATTAATATCTACTCTGGATATTTTTCCAACTGACGTGGTAAAGGTGATATCAGTCAAATTATAACTTTTCCTGGGATTAAGGCTTTGCATAAATATTAATCCTTTTACTCTGTCTAGAGCTGTGAAGAACTTCACAAAATGAGCCATTTTCTATTTTACATTTTAGGAGTATAAACTGCCTATGGTGCATTTTTATAATGAAATGTGCACTGGGCCTGTTAATGTGATTTTTTTTTCCCCCGCACTAAAAATATTAGCTTCAGGTTTTGAGCTACTTATTACAATCTGCTTCCAATGAGGAAAAAAAAAGCTAAAAAGCAACATCAGTTTTCATAGAAAGTAAATTTTAGATAGGAAGTATACTTGTACTATTTTGTTGAAAATTGAATGATTGCACTGGCAAGATAATTTAAATTATGTAGCATGTATAAGTTATTTTTTTAACATTTCATTAGATCACTATGTGTTTTTTTCAAGGAAATACAATTCAGAAGCAATTAACCACTTACCCAAGTGCTTGAATCCTATAATTGCTCAGAAAATATCCAACATTATACTGAGTTAAATAAAAAGACTTATCTTTCTGGTATTGTCATGTCAGGAAAACGGGTAATGGTCGATTAACTGCATCATGCCATTCTGTTTCAGAACTATGGTATATCTCTATTAACTAAAGAAAGGTCATCTTACAGTATGGGTGCCATCACTACAAAAAGGACTTCACATCTCCTGCTCAGTTTCTCCAGTTTCTAATGTCCTATTTCCTGTAGAGCAATTTGCAAAAGGTGCACTAGTCCAAAAATAAATGCAGCTTCAGAATACGTCTGATTACCACTCAGGAAAACAACTGACAATTAGCTGATTACAAAAAAAACCCCACACATTAATATTAAAAGCAATGTTTCCCACTGCACTGAAACCCTGCAAAATCTAAAATTTTTTTTGATACCATCTTCACCGTCCACATCTCTTCTGTTTCACGTAATAACTGGTTTCTGCTTTACAGTAGCAGATGGAATGACAATCATAATAGATAAATATACTGATTGTCATGGGGCTGTAAATCTGTTGGGAGACACGTTTTTCTTGCTTCAGAGAACAGTAAATTCCAGCTGTGTTTCCAATTACACATGTCTGCTCAGGGAAGGTGGGATTTTTCTCTGCCTTGAAGACTACTCCTTTAGGAGAAACAATAAAAAAGAAAATTATGACTCTGACAGTGAGCCTACCAAACAGGAGTACATTAATGTAAGGACTAATATCCCAAAAAAGTCTTCCCATAGCCCCAGATGGTTGTGCTTACCTAACCAACTGCTCTCTCACTCTCAATATGACAGGAAGAAAAAATAAGATGAAAAATTTTGTGGGTCAAGATAAAGACAGGGAGATCATTTACCAGTTATCATCACAGGCAAGACAGACTCAAGGAAGATTAATTTAATGTAGTGCCAATAAAAAATAGAGATGGACTGTGAGAAAAAGACAAAAACTAAAACACCTTCCCCAGCCCCACTCCCTCTTTCCAAGCTCACCTGGCGCACTTCCTCCCCCCTCCCAGTTTTCAGACAGCCTCTCTGATACAAACTCCCTCAAAGCAGGTTCTGGGCACAGGAATTTTCCCAGTTCCCTGCACACTCTGTACTACTGTGAAGCACTCATTTTGTTTTATCACGATGCTCTTACTTTCCAAGCACTCCTGGATCATTAAGTGCATCATGCAGATTCTCTGTCAACCCTCCTGATGTGCAAGAGGGAAAACTTATTTTGATTGGTTTTGCTAGTTTGTTATTTAAAATTCTTTCCTTCTATGTTTCATCTGTCTGAATTTTTGATCCATCCTATTTTCTTCATCAGAACATGTATAAAATTCTTTAAAATATAGCAGTCACTTCCCTTCCCCTACATTATTCTAGTCATGAGGGTTTTAAAAGTAAGCCTTTCTAAAATAAGTCAAATGCATTGATCCTCAGATTCTGATATGATGTTCTGATATATGTCCTCATACGGTCTATCTGGACTTTAGTAAGGTCTTGGACACCGTCTCCCACAGCATCCTCCTAGAGAAGCTGGCTGGGCATGGCTTGGACGAGCATATGCTTTGCTGGGTTAAAAACTGGCTGGATGGCCAAGCACAGAGAGTTGTGGTTAATGGAGCTAAATCCAGTTGGCGACCAGTCACAAGCGGTGTTCCCCAGGGCTCGGTTTTGGGGCCAGTCCTGTTCAACATCTTTATCAATGATCTGGATGAGGGGATTGAGTGCTCCCTCAGCAAGTTTGCAGATGACACTAAGCTGGGAGAGAGTGTTGATCTGCCTGAGGGTAGACAGGCTCTGCAGAGGGACCTGGATAGGCTGAATCAAAGGGCTGAGGCCAATTGTATGAGCTTCAACAAGGCCAAGTGTCAGGTCCTGCACTTCATTCGCAATAACCCCACGCAGCGCTACAGGCTTGGGGACGAGTGGCTCCTTCCCCTCTACTCTGCCCTGGTGAGACCACATCTGGAATACTGTGTCCAGTTCTGGGCCCCTCAGTTCAAGAAGGACAGGGAATTGCTTGAAAGAGTCCAGCACAGAGCCACAGAGATGACTGAGGGAGTGGAGCATCTCGCTTATGAGGACCAGCTGAGGGAGCTGGGTCTCTTTAGCTTGGAAAAGAGGAGACTGAGGGGTGACCTCATTAATGCTCATAAACTTGTAAAGGGCGAGTGTCAGAAGGAGCCAGGCTCTTCTCAGTGATAGCCAATGACAGAACAAGGGGAAATAGGAGCAAGCTGGAGCATAGGAGGTTCAACCTGAACATGAGGAAAAACTTTTTCACTGTGAGGGTGACAGAGCAGTGGCCCAGGCTGCTCAGAGAGGTTGTGGAGTCTCCTTCTCTGGAGACATTCAAAACCCGCCTGGATGCGTTCCTGTGTGACCTAGTCTAGGTGATCGTGCTCTGGCAGGGGTGTTGGACTGGATGATCTTTCAAGGACCCTTTCAACTCCTAATATTCTGTGTTTCTGTGATATAGCCTTTGAACCACCTGTAAGGCTAGAATTCTCTTTTGCCTGTCTTTTGAGCTTTTTTATTTTAAAGTTTTAAAATATTACTCATTTTTATATAACTCTCTTTTGGAATTTAATGACAATTATAGTGGGTTTGTGGATAAATAACTGCCCCCACCTGCTGCAGAGATGTATGCATCAGGAAAACAGGAAAAGCAGACATCACCTCAGAACTGGTTCTTGTGGAGAAAGAAGCTGACCTGTGCTGAAGTAAGTGAAATGCAGCAATGATGTTAGGGTAAAGAAGTTGTCTGTAATTATAGGAGGAAACAATTTCAGGAGGCCAGACAAGGTGAAGAAAAGCACGGTTTTCATCTTTGTTACAGAGAATCAGTGAAATAGAAGCTAATTTAATATGGATACCATTTAAATCTTCTCTCAGCTGCTTAAGGAACTGTGGAGAGAGGCAGGAAGTAAAATTCAGCTTACTCCCATGATCCTGCATTTGCTCTCACAAGTCAAACATGAGCAGAAAGTTGATTAAATTTAGCCATAGTCAAGGACAGAAATTTCACAAACCAGTCTGATGGACTGGTTTGAGAACGGGGACAAAAGAGTCTCCAGAAGTGGTCACCTAACTGTCCAGCGTAACTAATTCAATGGATCAAAGCATTCCGATGTCCTCTGGCCACAAGAGGTATGGAAGGGTCTTGCTCCCATATGATCACATCTGATTAGGGAGAGGATTTCACAGACGTGTTAAAGGTGTGGGCTCTTATTTCAACCCAATTCATTCACATATCTCATCCTTGAGTGTATGTAGGCTTATCAAGCTCACCTTTAGTTCCTCACATCTGCAAGACCAAGACAATGTTGGAATGCCTGCTGAAATAATGTATTAATTATTTTGCACATACATCCTGAAAGACACTTCTGCAGAGTAGCTCACCATCTTGAAAACTGTCCAAAACTTCAGCAATGCAAACTATATTAAATTAAAGCTATGAAGCAGCCATTTTCTGCAAATTACTCTAAATTGTCTATTTCAAGGCAAGATTTATGATAAAAACTCTAGATGAATTAGAGAGAAAAAATGTGATATGACAAAAATGTCATTGCTCCACTCCTGTCTATCTTAATAGTTTCCCAGCAAGCTCTTCCCTGTCTGTGTAATTAAATTACTAGCGATTTCACAGGTTCAGGACTCAAGGATTGAGTTTGCAGGTGTCAATCTCTTTTCAAAGACCTCCATTCATGGCTGAAAAAGCCACAGACTGAACAATGACATTCCCTTGACTGTGCTGGCAATGACAGCAGCTCTCTTGCAGTCTTTCAGAGAACAACAAAAACAGGTTTTCTCCACTTGAAAATAAACAATAAGAAACAGCAATCTGAGCCTGGGTTGAGCTCACCTCAGTAGGTTGCCTGATGCAATTATATGGGCCTCGCCAAAGGTAGCCACAATTTGTTGCTATCGCACTCCATGTCACAGTTGCAATAATGCAGGCTTTATATATGTAAAGTAAAATTTTTTTAAATTTTTTTTAGTATGAAGCTACCAGTACACCACTACTTCTAGAACTATCTGAACTGTGCATTGTACCAGCTTAAAGGCAACCACCTTGTCTAGGAGTACTTGTTCTGTCAAAGATGTCATTTCAGTAAATAAATAGCCATGATGACACTGTAAAGAAGCTAAAATTAGTATTGTTTACATTAGGAGTCACACAAGAGAAAACTAGATAAACGTGTCTTCCTTGAGTTAGAAAAATGATGCTGAGAGAAAAATCAGGGTTAACCAAATGTAGCTGTCAGCAAATCAGGATTATAAAGCCTGCAGTTAAAAACAAAAACAAAAACCCAAACAAACAAACCACAAAAAAACCACAACAGCTCTTCACATATAGGAAAAACAAACAAGCAAACAAACAAAAACCCCTACACCTTGTCAAAAATAAACATTGTTCATGGCTGAACATGGTTGAAGAGTTTTTCTAGCCAACATAGAGTTGTTCTGGCCAATCCTCTGCAAGGAGTAACATGGGACAAAAAAAAAAAGGTAATACTCTTTTTTAGGTGATGCTCGATAAAATTACCTAAGTAATTATCTGATGTAGTTGCCTGTGAAAGCATGGGATTAGATCTGATGACCCAGGAAATATCTTCCATTTAATGTCTGTAATTAATGTTCATAATTCTGCTAAGATCTCCTTCATGCTAACAGTAGATATGTTACTAGCAATGAGTATCCTACAAGAATTCTACATTGTAAATAACACACACAGAGCTCATTTCAAAAACTTTAGCAACAAACTGCAATTCAGAGGAAAATCTCTCTACATTCAGACGGGAAAAGGAGTTAAGAAATCTTGAATCTATGCCTCTGTGTTTATCTGTTGGATGCAGCAATCAGAGCCAAACTATGTTAAAAAAAAAACCCAAACAAAAAAAAAACAACACACAAAGTGAGAAAACTGTAGGGATTTTTGGAGATAACTAGATTATATTATAGTAACTTTCTGTTGCCTTACAATGATTGTCATGGTTTAGGGCTGGGCCGGCCACTAAATCCTGGACAGATGCTATTAACCCCTCTCCCCTCCCCAGAAGGGAAAAGAGAATAAGGGAGAAAGGCTTTACGGGTTGGAAAATAAACTAACAGATTTAATGAAACAATAATACTAATACTACAGGATAATATTGTAAATAGGAAAATAATGACATATATAAAAATATGTACAAATACATACAAAGCCAATATGAAAATCCTCCCCCCACCCTCCCCCCAACGACGAATATGCCACCAGAGGTTCTGCAGAGCTGGGCACTGGAAAAGTCCCAGACCAAACTCAGCAGCAGGTGGGAGCACGATGCACAACACACAAATCAGGATCAGCGGCAGATGAACCAGCAGGATTCCTCTCAGGCCTTGGCCTCTGCAGGATCGAGATGGACGAAAGGGTCTGAGATGGAAGGGCTCCAAGATGGAAGAAGGGGAAGATCGAGACCCTTGTGATCCCTCGGCTTTATACAGAGTATGACGTATGTGGGATGGAATACCTCGTTGGTCAGTTTTGGGTCCACTTCCCCCCCCCCATAGACGCAGAGGTGCAGACACAGCACCCATGATGAGACAACTGACCTTGAGCATATCTTCTAGCAGCGCTGTTTGGGAAAAACATGCTGCCAGTTTTCTGCAAGTTCAGCCACTTAAAAGAGACTGAGCTGAAAAGTAAAATAACTAAATTGAAAATTAGTTCTATTTAGCTCAAACCAGGACAATGATTCATGTTTCACATTTAGAGAAGGAGAGGAACATAGAACAAAGTTTTGAACAAAAATGTAAAATTAAAATGGCCAAAAGGTGGGGAAAACTGCTAGGATCTCCACCTGTTAGCACACTGCTTTTTCCTCCTCTGTATAATCATCCACATCCTGGCCCTGGAAAAAAGCACCTTAACAATGTTAACTTAATGTTCTTTTTAAGGGGATAATATCTACTACTTCTAGTAAAGCAATGAAAGTCAAATTCCACCACAATAACTTTGTAGTTCTAGACAGTGTATATTAATACACTAATAATACTAATACACCATGCTCAATAACTGTTACAGTAATATTAACACCTGACGTGCTTTTGGTGACTTATCTTCAATGGGTCTGCCCTTTCTTTACACACTCCTAACTGTGTTCCTGTTTTCTCCGAAACAAGCAACACGACTGCACCAGACCTGCTGCTTACACACCAGAAAAATTGTTTCCCAAGTAACAGCTTCTACGTTCTGTGACGGATCTCTCACCTGTCAGTTTGTAATGGTTCAGGAGGCTTGTAAAATAGAATTCTGTGTTATATATCTTGCCCAAATTTATCAGCAGTGTATACTGCCTGAATTCTTCAGAAAAGCAGGCATAGTAATTGCAAACAAATGGCTTCACTGCTGAGTGCTTGCTCTGTCTGAGAATTTGCACTTGTATTAGTTAGAGGTTTTCATCCCACTCTGACTGCTGGCCATACTGCCTTATCTTCCTGAACATGAGAAGAAAAAAATCACAGAATACATTTGTGTTTCCGACATATAAACTCATAACTTTAGACTGCCTAGGTTAAAGAAAATACATTTCTCTTTCAGGTTCATTAAGCTCTAAGCTTCATGTATCTCAGCATTTATCATGCAGTCCTCGTGTTGTTTTGCATTACAAATGACAGAAATTGTAATTAGAATCTACCTGAAATCACCAATAGGGTTTTACTTTTCTGTTTCTTGTATGAAGGGCCAGTCTTACATATAGATTTTGCCTTTCTCATTTTGCAGATTAAAGTTACTGAAAACCTTCTATCTCACCCATCTCCACACTGCATTCTGCATTTATTACTCTTTAACCATAAGATTAAACAACTTTGCTTGAAAATAACTAATATTCCCCCCAAAATACAAATCCTGAATAATAAAGTAACATGAAGATATAAAGTACATTTTATTGCAACTTAGCTATTTTTCTTAACATATTGACAAGTTATATCACCCAAAGCACTTCCTCTTGAAAAGGACATGTGCATGTTAATTTTCCACATGACAATATAAATATTAGTTAAAAAAAAGTTAGCAAAAAATCCAAATTAGCATGCATCCACAATGTAAACAGGATAGAAGGAAAACACTGAGAAGACTCGGAACTCTGTTCTATAAAACAGATAAGAATTTATCTTAAAATCCTTTGGCTTATCAGAGGATGCACAGGGCTTGCTGCACTGGTAATCTACAGTTGAAAAGTCAACTCTGCTATATTATTTACTTTTTTTTTTTTCATTAAGAAGTCCTTATTTAGGAGCAAGACCTCACAACCTCAGCCACAGGAAATTACATTTCCTTGTATGTAGGTGAAAAATTACAAATGAGAAAGGGCACTACATTTTTAGCTTTTAATCTCCAAAGGAACTTACACTTAAGATTCCTCTATCTAGTGCATCACAACCACTAAAATTTTTATTACTCAACATACACATATATATACAACTATACAGAGCTACCTAAAACAACTCCTAATGAACCAGTACGTATATATTTAGGACAGCCGAATGCATCACCAGCGTTCTGCCTAACATAAACTGCTTCTTGGCTAGAAACGCCACTGTATTCAGTTCTGAAGCCTGAATTGTTTCTCACAGACATACCCCAATGTCACCAATATACTTCCAGAAGTAAAACCTCCAGGGCACCCACATTTCTGCTGTTGAACCTTCTTAAACTACACTGCTGCTGGAGGCACAGAGTATGTCAGAATCCATGCCCAGAAAAATTCACACGCTAGACTTTCTTCTGTATCTCTCATTGATCCTATGATCTGCTGAACAAAAGACAGAAGAAGAAAGTGGCTTCCACCCTCTGTACCACTACCTAAACCATCAGCCTGGAATGATGGTGACTCAGACTGAAATTTTCTTTCAAAATCTGTTGATAAAACAAAGACTGAAACATAGATTGAATCTCTCGTATAGGATAGTCCTTGCAACTCATGCACTGATTTTGTTTAGCCTAGCTCTTTTTTAAAAAAGTATTCATTGATGCAAAAAGTATTGTAACACAGAGAAAACTATGTTCCTGTCTCCACTCAAAATGTAAACATTTAACATAAACTGAGCTATAATCTGTATGAAATCAAAATCAGCAGATGAGTAGAAAAGCAGGATTTGCAATTTCTGTTACTTTACCATGATGCAACACTACTTAATGCATGAACGCATTCTCAGATAAATGTCTACACTGGACTCACACACATACACAATCTAAGGCCCTAATTCGGTATGACAAATGTAAAAGTCAACAGCATTGATATTCAGGCTCAGAATCCTCTACCACAATTGTCCAAAAATTATTAAAAATCAGTTATCAGGAGACAAGAGTGCTCTTAGTGAACCATGTTATTTCTGATATTACCCTAATACAGAATTTATCTATGACAGAATCACTGAATGTGAAACCAAATTATTTTCCTTATATATATCCAAAATTAGCCATTTAAATATTAGTATTTTTTTGCCCATCCTGCTCACTACACACAATACATCACCATTTAATACATTTAAAAGGCAAAAGAAAAATGAAAATAATATGTGAACAGCTGTGATGTAGTTGCTTTAATTTTAGATACTTTTCTTTCATCCTCAGCTAGGTTAGATGTCACCCTACATAAAGCAATAATGTCAGAAATTAACTTGCTTTGCAGTGTACTTCAAAATCCTCTGACTTTTTCGCACACGAAATAATTATAAAATGTCCATGAGACATGACTTTTAACTGCTATTTCTGTGAATGTTTCTCTGCCTTTATCCCAGGCTGTGATCCTCTACAGACACCACTGCATGTAATTCTTTCACAGACCGACAAGCACAAATCCCTACAATTGTAGGGATTTCGAGGCTCAGAAGGCCCAGTGTGTAGGATAATTTTTCCTGCTG
>NW_010164898.1:0-4370 GCF_000695765.1 Mesitornis unicolor | reverse complement strand
CTGAGGCACTCTTTCATGTTATGTGGGTAATGTGCTCTAAAACAGGTCCTGAGGCAACAGCAGCTCTGAAGCCAAAACTTCCACTAGTCAATACTGGGACCTCTGTTGGTAGAAGAAAGAGGTTAAAAATGTAAATAGGAAAAAAAAAAAGAAAAGGATATATTTTTAAAACCAGTACTGAGTAGTCATGATTTAAAGTTAAGTGGTGGAAATGCATTAAATTACATTTACCATTATAATAAAAGATGGGTTATGAAATGGAGGCTGCAACACAGAATACACTTACTTACTTTCCTGTCTTAAGGCTTTTGTAAGTGATTGCCTTTTACAATGAATTTATTTGTGTTTTACAAAAACATGGGTTAAATTCCAGAAGGACTCTTTTAATGCTGCTCAACTGACAAGCTGAGAGGCAACACTAAGAAAAGGCAAACAAAGCAAACAAAACTTTTCCTAATTTTTTTTTTCCCTGTCAAGAGAGACAAGTAACTTGCATAGCTACAAAGGTAGAATATTCAAGATACACTATTAATTAGATAGCAATTAATTTACATGGATAATTTAGTGATTAATTATGGCACCACATAAATATTTAAACATGAGACATTACATGTTACTGGTTTTTTTACCAGCCAAATCTAGTACACAACAATTCTAATTAGCAACAGCATGCCTCTTTTTTTTTCCATCATACAAAGATAACTATAGGAATAGAGAAAGCTTCAGAAGTGCATTCTACTCTTAATAAAAGAATTTAAAAAAAAATTAAAAATGTAGTTTAAAGCCTATAAAGAGATGAACACAATCAGGATTATTTCCTACAAACTTCAGCCATGAATGTGATAAGGAAGTTTAAAACTTTGAGTTTTTCATAGCAACCATCATGCAAAGGAAAAAGGAGTTTGTGAAGAATTGGACCATGTAATTTTTATAATATTTTCAATAAAGGACTCTTATGCCATAAGATGTATAAATCAATGGCAACCCTCAGTTTAGCTCCAAGTTCTCTCTGCAAAGAAACATTTCAGCATTCTACAGTTCTGTTATATACATGATTACTGTTTGTCCTGTCACTGCTGTGGCACATGGCAGATGTCATGGTGGGGGAGGTTTTTTTATTTCATTGAAGGATATTTTAATTACCAACTATATGAATTTGATTATAGTGAACACTTTGCTTCTTGCTGCATTTACCAATCCAACACAAAAAAAGGGACAAAAGCATGAAGTTGACAACTTCAAAACATGAGGCCTAACATTCCCTTCCCTCTCTTGCGAAAAACTAACGAAGTCAGAGTACTTTCTGGGGTTTTTTTTAATTATTATTCTTGGAGGATCTATACTATTTCAATCCCTTTTTCTCTGTTGAATATAAAACAAGATTCACAATATAGATTTTGAACAAGCAACCTTAAAGCTCACAGACAACCTACTAGAGTTGATAGTCCTTCAGCTTATTGATATCAAATTATTTCAAATGTTATCATGCCATTTTGGTGAAACACCATGTTCTTTTTGTGAGCAGTATCCGAAGAGAACTGCTTGCAATGCATCCAAAATGTTACCAAGAGGTTTTACAGGAAGTTTCATCTATGCCCTTATGAAAGGGACTCTTATCTCTACCGATTCTTAAAATAACTCTAAAAAGAAAATAAGTTTTAATGACTTTTCCTATTCTCTCTATAGCACATGGGGCTTATTATCCAGTTCTTTGAATAATTCTGATTCAATTTTCTCTTCCTACAACAGATATAACACACATGTTGATAGGAAAAAAGTTGCCAATACTTACCCAGAAAAATTTTCCTTGAAGTATTCCACTTCATTTGGAGAAAGTTTGCAGCAGCAAATGAATATACTGAAACTAACAATCCCCAATATGGGTTCTTGCTGTAAACCTGGATCAACGCAGCATCTTGCAGGAAGAAACTGTACAGCTATTACCTACCTAGAGTCCCTCCCCTGCCTCCTTTGATTCACTACCCTATGGATTATTCACATAGATGGTGAAAGCGCTTTACCAAAAACATCTTCAAAAACATTACTTCTGTCTAGCTTGAAGAAGTGTGGGGTTTGGTCTCTCTTTCTCCAAGCCCTGATGAAGGAGGCTGCACTAGTTTTCACCCAGCCTCTCTTTTCTTGTCTGACATAAGACTCACAAAGTCAAATGCTGTCCCTCCTCCTGCTACTGTAAATTTCTGGCTTCACAATGAAATCTCCAAAGAGTGAATGAGATGCTTCCAGTTACAAGATCTCCCAAAGCATGCAAGAAGGTGGCTATATACAGCTTCTACTATTGGCACTGATGCAACAGCTATTGCGCTCACATTAAACGTCAGCAGCTGATGAGAGACACGGTTTATCTGTAACAAATTACGTGAGGAACAAAACAAAAATAGTCACATACGCAGTAGTAGTCTCTTGAAAGATAGTTGAAGCTAGGCAAATGTGCAGTAAGATGAACAATTAAAAAGGTAAAGGTATTGATATAGTCAAAAGGAGTGCTGAGAATTTTGTCTTTGCATTTTTAATTAGAATTACTAACTTTGACATTGGAATATTTCACATTTTAAAAAAATTCAATTTTGGGGAAGAACTGTCACACAGGTTTCATGCTTATGCTGAAGTTCTCTGGTTTTAAAACATTCATAACACCTCCTCCACAATATGAACCACATATAATTCAGAAGGCAAAATGCTACCACCTTTCTGAAAATATAAATCCTGTATCATCTGAACACTTTATCCTTGAAATTGTTTTTATCTCAAGCATTCTTAAAGCGTGAAGAGAAAAAAAAAAAAACCACAAAAAAAAACCCCACCAACAAACTACACACATCAACAAAAAGAGCAAAACCACCCTCTTTCTCCATTTGCTTTCTATAATTATGTTTAAAGGCTTCTTTTAATGCTGCAAAATCTTGGAATAGCATACACCAATGTAATAGCTAGACTGAAAAACTGAAATCTTGAGGAGGTCCACCAAAGCAGTTTTGCAGCTGAAACACATGAAGCACAAAGAGAAGATGAGAGAATTGGGCTTGTTCAGCCCTAAGGACAGAAGGCTGATGGAGATGTACTTTCCATTTTTCACTAACTAAAAGGCAGTTAATTTTGCTCTTGTTAATAAAATGGAAGAGCAAAACCCTTAGAAGCAATAGATACAAATAGGATTAAGTACTGGAACATGCTGCCCAAAGAAACAGTGGTCTTTTCATCCTTGGAGAGTTTCAGAAATTAACCTCGCTTCTTTTTTTTTTGTTTGCTTGGTGTTGTTTACTTTGGGGTTTTTATGAGGGGGAGAGGGGTGTTTGGGGCTTTTTTGTGGGTTTGTTTGCTGGGGGGTTTTTTTGTTTGTTTTGGGCTTTTTTGAGTGAACAGTTGGAATAGATCCTTTCCAGAGCTTCCTTCATTATTTGCTGACTCTGTGGTGTGATATAAGATGGTACAATAAATCAGCTAAACGTAATACCTAGCTGTTGGAGGCTTCATGAACTAAAATGGATATGATTATATAGAGTTCTATGGCTTGGAATCACCACCTTAAGAATTCTGTAATTTAGAAAGACCACCTTAAGATGACACAGGGATAAAGAAAGAGAAAGTACGACGATGCGGCAAGAGAACAACCCGGAAGTAAACCAACAGGAAGCGGAAGTAAACCAACCTGACCCGGATGTGGGCGGTGACATGTAAGATAGTAACCAATCATGTATTAGCTTAGATAATATGGACACATATATGTAACCAATAGAAATGCTTATGTAGTGTGACTAAGGGATTTTGGACTATAAATGCGCAGCCTTTGATAAAATAAAAGTCTTCGATTTATAACTCTTATAGAGTCGTCTCGGAGTCCTGTGGTCGTCTTGCACCTAGCATTTTGGGGTTCAGGATCAGTTGATAACTGTGGTGACCCTACTCAAGATCAAAACTTCTTACATTCAGGATCACCACTTCCCTTTTGTTCCTCCAGACAGTATCAAGAAGCAGTATCAACAGGAGCACAGGAAGTCCTTATGCCCTAGTAAAAACAAAGTAAAAGCAATAAAGATTTTCCATTGAACCAATGACAACACACATCAGCCATCAAATCAGTACTTATGTTATTAAACAACTTAATATATGCATACTGACAAGGCGCAAAAGCTCTTTCTCTCCATACTGTGCTTCTCCTCATGGTAGCATGCTGATGAAAGGGGAGTAAGTATAGATGTTCCCTTTCTTTCATTCATAATAAAAGAAACTATTGAGAAATGCTAACTATATACCTTGATATTAGTTAAGAATACTACTCAGATGTCATATCCACTGTCTTTCAAAAAAAATCGAAAATCTCTAACAATATTTCAAATATATATATATTATAT
>NW_010164897.1:2332-2550 GCF_000695765.1 Mesitornis unicolor | reverse complement strand
GGGGCTGGAAGACAAAAAAAAAAGGGGATGGGGGGGGTTGGGAATGGCACAACAGGAGCAGGGACAAAGCCACCGCGGGCTGTAGGGACCCAAAACCCCCCCAGTGAGGGCCCTGTCACCAAGGGTGAAGATGGAGGAGGGAGGCCCATTTTGGCGGGAAAGGAACCTGAGGATCAGTGAGTGGAGGGCATGGGCTCGTCACCACTCAACCACGGGCC
>NW_010164897.1:1928-2284 GCF_000695765.1 Mesitornis unicolor | reverse complement strand
CCCCCCCCCCCGCCCTGGCCAGCCCCTGCCAGGCCCTGAGAACCCTTCCCATTAAGAAATCCCTCCCAAAATCCACCCTAACCCTCCCTTGGCACAACTTGAGGCCATTTCCACCTCCATGGGCAGCACCTTTCAGTGCTTGGCAACCCCAATTAACCTCAATTGGCCTGAATTAATTAACCTGGATTAGACCAATTAACCCCAGAATAGTTTGGTATCCCTCCTCAGTACATATCCACCAATTTCTGGGTAATTAGAAACACTTGGAACTGATTCAATAAATCCCAGAACCTCCAGGCTCCTATGGATCAGGGATCTATGGGATGTACAGGGCCATTTGGGCTTTTAAACACTTC
>NW_010164897.1:0-1665 GCF_000695765.1 Mesitornis unicolor | reverse complement strand
GCTCCAGCCCCCCCCCCATCTCCGTTGCCCTTCTCTGGCCACGCTCCAGCCCCTCAATGTCCTTTTTGGGGCCCAAACCTGACCCCGGGATTTGAGGGGCGGGCTCCCCAGTTCTGGTCCAGGCCATGGTGCTGGTGGCCACCTTGGCCTGTGCTCTTTTCAACCCCACAGCCCAGCTTTGTGCCCACCCCGAGGAGGCTGTGAGCCAGGGATCGAGATCTTCACGTAGCCACAAGCCACGGGTAGAGCAGGAACCTCCCACAGCTGCACCATGGAGGCCACGTCCAGATTTTGGGCCAGGGAAATTCAGGTTGCCACAGAGGCCTGCTGGCTTGCCCCCCTCAGAGCCCATTACACCACGGCCACCAAGCCAAACCAGGGCTAACACTGGTGACACAACGAGCCAGAGCCACCCACAAGCCCACATTTGAGACAGCAAACCCTCAGCGTGAAAGCAGGAGCCCACTCTCCTCCCAGGTCACAGATCAGGTCAGAAATACGGGATTTTTAAGGAAAAAAAGAGATTTTCTCCCCTGCAAACCTCTAAGGCGAGGTTCTGGGGACAGGTTTATACTCACGGGGATGCTGGCGGTGCCGCCGGCCCCAAACCTGGCTCCAGCATCAAAACCCCCTTCCACGAGGACGGTGGAGCCTGGGGGATAAACCGGCCCCACGGGGTAATAGGCCACGGGCACTGAGGAGCCCAGTGGCCCCACGGCCACCGACTGCGCCACGGGCAGGAATACGGAGGCGCCCGGATACGCCGCTGACATTGTGGGGACAGTGGCGGCTCCCAGGGGCACGAAACTGGGCCGGTAAAGCTGGGAAAAATTAAAAAACATGAGAGAATTATTCATAGCCCACGCCCAGGTCACGAGCCGCGACGTGGACTTTCACCCTCCCGCTTGCACAAGGGGATCCCCTCCCCGAGCGTTTACTTTGAAGAATTAAGGAAGTAAGGTTAAAAAATGACGTTTTTCCCCACTTTTGGAGAGTTTTTAACCCCTCCAACACAGAGTTATTTTCATTTTATGGTGAAATTTGTCCTCTTAAAGCAAGGGGAAGCTTTGAACGTTTGCACTTTTGAGGGGATGAGCCAGATCTCGGCAGCAAATGAGTCCCCAGGTTAAAAAACCCCCACAATTATCAACATTTTCAGCGATTTTGATTCTTTTTCCTTTGGAGGATCCCCCTCCCCTACCTCGGAGTACGCCGGGGGGGCGTCAGTGTACGGCGGCGGCTGCGGCAGGGGCACGGTTGGGGGGTACACGGCGGGGTTTGGGGGGGACTGGACCGGGTAGGACGGTGGGGCAGGATATTGGCCTGCAAAAAGAGGAGAAAAAGGTGAATTCAAGCCCTCCACGACGCTGACAAGTTGATTTATTATTTTTTAAAGCCATGTTTCTTGATTATCACATGAGCAGAAGGGCAATTAACGTGAGGTATTTATTATCCAGATGATCAACAACCCCGAAGCGCAGACACCCCAAACACCCCAAAAAGTGCAAAAATAAACTGTCCCTGTTGAGCGATGGGAGGGCAGAAAGCCCAGAAATGGGCAAAAATAAGGCAAATAAACGGAGTTATTCTGGGTCGTAGCCAGGACTCGCTCCTAGGTCCTGAAAACTGAAACCAAAACAAAACAGAGCCCAAAACCTGGGGCCT
>NW_010164896.1:0-325 GCF_000695765.1 Mesitornis unicolor | reverse complement strand
TAAAATTCATAGTTCTTTCAGGGAGAGGATTTTGACCTCTGGCTGTAATTCCCCTTGAGATGGTCCCTCTCCTGCCTCTGTGCCTAAATTCTCATCCCTCACCGGGCAGTCCATTTTCTTGGAGCATGTCCGGTGGGTGGTGACTGGGGCCAACTGGACCACATTGCCCGTGTCCCCGCTGGCGGCTGCTGCGCCTGCTGGCACCAAAACGGGGGCGGGGGCAGCAGCCATCAGAGCAGGGGTGGGCACCAGGGCCATGGTCAGGTGCCGTGGCCATACCCGGAGCCAGGGCCAGAGCCTGAGCTGGGCCAGAGCTCTGACCAGA
>NW_010164895.1:8250-14594 GCF_000695765.1 Mesitornis unicolor | reverse complement strand
CCAGTCTTCTGTTTAGACGGCTCGCAAGTGTCCAGGGCTCCCTCTGCCAAAGCGTTTTGGCTGAGCCGAGCTCATTCGAGTCATGAGGAAAGAGCACGAGCTGATCAAAGTTCCCAGGAAAGAAGCAGCTTCTCCCTATCCCACATGTACCAACACAGAAAGTTGGGACTCCCACACCCCAAGGGCTACACGATCCCCAGATTTCAGGGAAAGGGGATGCATCCCCACATCCCAAACCATGAAAGGGGATGCACTCTTATATCCCAAACACACAAGCCTGGAAAGCTGGGAATCTCATACCCCGAGGGTCATGCCAGCCCCAGCACAACCTCCCTCCCCCTCTCCGCTGGGAACGCTGATCCTGCCGGTTATTTTTAGCACCCCTCTCCCGAGAGCGGCTGGGTTTTCCCTCCAGCCGTGGATTCCCCAAGCCGAAACACGCTCCCGGCGGGACCGGGTGCCCGCATGCAGAAGAGGATGGGCGAGGCGGTGGCCCGGGTGGCCAGGAAGGTGAACGACACGGTGGAGAACAAAACGGACTCCCTGGGTAAGCCCGGCTCGGCTCCTGCTTGGGGCCCGGAGAAGGATCAGGTATCCAGGAACAGGGCTCTGTTTTTTGCTGTCGTGGTCTAAAAAAAGCTGTTGCTCTCTCACGCTGGGCGCTATGCCTGATGCTCCCGCACCCCCACAGAAGAGAAAGGCTCCCCCAAAGGGCTGTCAGTCCCCCTCCCCGAAGTTTGAGTGGCTTCCCAGCAATGGGACATAACCCCATGGGACATGCCCCAGGGATAATGTCCTTCCTTGCAAGCGAGGAGCTTGCAGGAGCCAGACCTCTCCCCACGTCACCTTGTCAGATTTGTGTTTTTCTGCAATTTCCTAACTTCTAGCTAATATCCAAAACCCACACGCAGTTCATCAAAAGAGAGAGATGAAAGCTGTTCATTTTTATTCACGTTGGATTCCCGGCCCTGGGGTATAAACCAGCATACACTGAGAGTCAGAGCTTCATTGCTCAGACATCCTCTGGAGTGAGACGATAAGCAGGGGAGGACAGAGCTTGTGTAGCTCCCACCATGGCTCAGGGGAGGGGGCAGGGAGCAGAGCCCAGGCTGAGCATCACAGGGCTGGGATGCAGGGTTTCCATCCCATGGCATGTCCCAGGAGGGGAAGCAGAACCAATTCAGAACAAAACAAAAATGCCGTATCCTTTCCCCCTCCCTGCTGCTTTCACCCATCACCATGAGAAAGCCAGCCAGGAACAAGCCCAGGCAAAGCCCTGCTCCAGTCAATACCCATCAGCAATGGATGAGGCATCCCTGCGATGCTTGACCTTCCCAGGGGCATTAAGGACGGAGCTGGGGGAGGGGGGAGGATTACTGAAGTTGTGAAGTTATTCGACACAGACAGGCTGGCTGAGGGCTTGCAGAAGGACATTGCAGCATGGAGGTAGATGTGATGAGATTTGGGGTTTAACACACCTAAGGCAGAACAGCTTTGATGGCAACAGACTCATGGTGTCTGTGGAAGCGATTGCGAAGATCCCTGCAATGGAGAGGAGTGCAGCAGGGGATATCACAGCATCCATGGGTGGCAGCACCCAGACAGGGAAACTGAGCATTAAGGGTGGAAAACAAGATGGTGAGCATTGCTCCAGCCCACCTGGGGTGTGTTATAAGGTGCCTGGGTCTCTCCGGGGGCAGATCTGGCCAACTGCAAGCTGATGACCTTCCCCGTTGGCATCTACAAAGCCATGAGGAGTGTCACCGAGGGGATCCACTGCATCTCCCTAGCGAACAACGAGCTGAAGTCACTCACCAGCCGATTTGTCACCACCTTCAGCCAGCTGAGAGGTAAGGGACAGACCTGTCGCTTTGCAACAGCCACTTTCAAACCCCTGGGACCCTGCAAAGGGCCCTCAGGCTGCTGCAGAAGGGGAGGCGGACAGCACCAGAGAACTTCCCCACTGCAGTTTTTGCTCCTCTGCACTCACACCTCATCCCAAGCACTAGTTCAGCCTCCAAAAAATCCATTTTTCTTTACCCTTTCCAGACCTTGCAGGAAGAGGGCACTGATTTTACTCTTACCCACCCTCCCAAACTCACGCCCTGCCGCTTTCAGCAGCAGCCAGGCTGCTGTGGGGTCATTCATCATCCTCCAGCTCCCTCCAAGGATGGGGCCGGGGATGAAAGAGGACAGGAAAGGCAGCCTGGGCATAGCGGTGCATGGTAGAGATGGGACATTTCAAGCAGCAGAAGGCATGCTAGCTCACTGCTGCCTAATTAGCCATCACAAGACACCACTGATTGCTGCTCACTCCTCCGCTCACTGCAGGAGATGGGGACAGTGCACGGCCGGTGCCATGGGGACACATCCCTGCAGAGCCCAGCGAAAGCAGCCAGATGCTAATCTGCTAAAACATGGTCATGCAAGCATCCGGAGCATCCCATGCCATGGTTTTGAACCCCAAGGAGTACACTGGGGTTTTGCCTGCCTTCAGCAGCACCTGGGGCTCCAGCAGTTTTTAAAAGCAAACATTTTGCTCATACAATGTACTGCATGAGTGCTGCCATGGTAGGTGTCTGGGGAAGCTTCCTGTGCGGTACTGGAGCATCATCCGTGAAAACTCCCCTAGCCTGGAGAAAAGAAACACATTGAGCAAAGAAAATCAATTTTTGTTTTCTAGCCAGCACAGCAAGCCCTGAGGCAGGAGAGGAAGTTTCTCAGCAAGGGTTTCACTCAACTAGGGAACAAGTCACTCCAGTGATGAATGTGCTGGGCCTCAGCAGGGCTGATGCCAGGGAGAGATGCCCCGGGGCTGGAGACAGCCTTGCACCAGCCTGAGTAAGGCAGGACCTATAAATACCCAGTATCAGCAGGGGCAGGCCAGCTTGTGTGGGTATTTATAGAGCAGAAAGCCCTGTGTCACTGGAGAAGGGCAGTGGGACAGGGGGATTTGGGGTGTCTGTCCTTATGGATAATGGCAGTTCATCCAGGAATGCTGCTCTCAGCTTCATAAGAGCTCATTTCTGGGGGCTGGGGGGAAATAAAGAGACTTAAACTCAGTGGAATAAATATTTTTGCATAACAATACATTTCTTCCACCACTCTGTTTACACCTCAGAAGGCGTTCAGGCATGTGAGGATAGAAAACTAACCTTAAGGCATGACAAACATCCATCAGGGGAGGAATTGAACTGACTTCATATTGCTCATTTCTACAGCCTCTGCTTGTGAAATGCTGCGTGGATTTCATTAGGAAAGCCCAAGGAAGCCAAGAAATATATTGCTCCTAAAAGCAATGGTCACAGCAGGCAAAAGTACGATAGCAGACCATGAGAGAAGCAAAAAAAAATCCCATTTTTGGAGTTGGAATCCCATTGCTGGACCTGGCAGCCCACGGGAGTCAGAGGCTATAAATTAAGCTATGCATTAATTATTTTTCCCATTTTTCCCCCCTCCCCATCCCACCACCTCTTTCCTCTCTTGCCCAAACCACAGAACTCAACCTAGCAGGCAACTACCTGCACCGCCTGCCTGAGGAGCTCACCTCCCTGCTGCACCTCCGGGCCATCAACCTCTCCCGCAACAGATTTCGGCACTTCCCTGAGCCCCTGGCTGCTGTCACCACCCTGGAGACCATTGACCTGGAAGAGAATGAGATCGCAGGTGAGAGGGACATTTTCCCTGCTGGAGGTGAGGGTGAGCACCACCCCAGAGTGATGCTGAGCTGCTTCCCTGCGCAGGGATGGATGCTGGCTTGAAACTCTGCTCGTGGTCCACCATCCCTTGCAGATGCAGCCAGGCCAAGGGATGGCTTCATAAGCCAGCAAAAGGAGCATGAATTTGACAGGGGGAAGGGCACAGGAGCACAGTGGAGATGCTAACTAGGCAAAGCCTCATTAGCCCTTTGCTTGTGCTGCCTCCCAGGACAAAGCTGTTGCAGGCGTAGGGGGAATCAAGCCCCATTCAAGCCGCCCTATTCACTATGCTGGGACATGACTCTCAAAGGCAGCTCCAGCTGTGACTCAAAATCACCAGATTTAATAAAAAATAGACCTGCCCGCAGGACCCAGCCTTTCTACTCTCACCCAACCCCAAGGATGCTGAGCTGGGATGCTTGCTGCCAAGCAAAGTAAGGGCACAAGCCCACCTGAATGTTTCAAATCAGAGCCATAACGCTACAAAATCTCCTTCAAAATTTGAAGTTAAAGGGATGACAAGAGCTGCTCATACCCCCAAACCTGCAGTCAGAGTAACAGCTTTCATGCACAAAGCTGAAGTCCCTGAAAGCTGGGCAAAAAGGGCAGCTGTTGCACATAGATAAAAGGAGATTTTTTTAGGAGCAAGCTTTCAAAAAGCCCAGTCTGGAGCATCCCACACAGATCCCTGGGGAGGCAAATATCCAGTTGACTCAGTTTTGCTGTTTTATCTGGGATGGCTTCAGCTGCTGCTGAGAAAGCTGCTCCCTGCAAGCACACACACATAGAAACACAAGACTTTAAATACTTCCATGAGAGTGAAAGATGTGGTTTTTCCTCACCCCTTTTGTCTCTCCCACCTCCCAGAGAAAGCTGTCTTACTCTTAGTTCCCTCTATCACATTTTGACCTTAATTGGGTAACCTCAATTAGATTCAATGCAGGAGCTAAGGTCTCCAAATTTGACATTTCGCACTCGTTTTGTGCAAGCAGGCTGCTGCAGGAACAGAATACAGCTTTCAGTTGTAATTTTCCCTGCTTAAATGCAGGGAGGAAAGGATGCATCAAGAGTTGCACCCAGCTGGATTAATCCTGGTAGAGAAGACAGATAGAAAATGCAGCTGGCTCCCCTCAGCTGCTGTTATCAGACTCAGGAAAAACAATGACAGGGTGGAAATTAACAATTGGAAGCTAAAATGTTTTAGGGACATTTCTTAGTAATGAGCACGATGGTGTCTGGCTGCAGAAATAGGCAAGATTATCTTATTTTATGCAATTTTTTTTTTGGAAAGGGAACAGAGGTAGAGATTAGAAAGCCAGGGGTGTCGCAGCCCCTTTTTCCAAGGAAAGAAAAGTTGGGCAATTGTATTGTTCGTGGGTACCTCCCCCAGTACCTCCTGGGCTCCTTTGCACAACAGCCTCCCAGGGACTGGAGCATCTCCAGAGTGACAGCAACCCAGATCCCTCACATCCAAGGAAAAGAATCTCCGCCCCGATTTCACCTTCTGGGACCATGGTGGACTCTCCTGGATTGCCCTTGAGCCTTCAAGGCTAAGCGTGCTTGGGACTGAGCTAGCACAAGGACTAAGCTCCCTGGGACCTTGCAGCCAGGCTGTGGGACGAGCCTTGGTGCTAATTATCTGCACACAAGTTTGCATTTTTACATACATATTTTTATATATATATATGTATATATATACACACACACACATTTTTATATGCTAATGCAGTTTTGCATATTATTTGTGAGCTTGTGTTTATAAATACACCTTTTCCTCCCACGCTAGCCTGGTACAACAGGGTAAGGAGAGCCCATCAGCTTGAATCAAATGGCACAAATTTTTATTTTCCTTAACAGCCAAGTAGGATTTGGGCCCTTTATGCTCATTTCACCCCAGGAAATCTTAGCTAGGCTGTAAAAGATGGCGTTTTCTTTTTCCCCTTTTACATGTATGCATAACTCATCTGCTACACCTGGCTGAGGACCCCATTTTGGCAGCAAGATCTTAAGAGAAGTATCTAGCAGATCCCTAGAAAAGCTGTTGAGACACATGAAAGCTCCTGCAGCAGCCATACCTGCAGCACCTCCAGCCAACCCAACATTAGAAGGGGCTACCTTAACAATACAGAGGTTCCATTTTGCTGCCTTTTATCATTTGGGACCCAGCTTGCACCACTTAGCCCAATAACAAGCTGAGGACCCTGCTCTGGATAAAAGACCAGTAGGCAAGAGAAGGATGCTTTGCAGAGTATGGATGGGAGATAGAGTTTGGAAGAGAACTGGGGCTGCCTCTGTTAGCATGAAGATGGTAAATGGTTTGGGTTTTGGTGCTCTAGCTATGAACTATTCCTCTGCATTCTTTGTGATGCTGAAGGAGCCGATAGCAGGGCTACAAAGCAGATTAAAAGCATTTGCTGAAAGAGGGCTTAGTCACCTGTGAAGACATATTGAACCATGACTTGAGATGGTAAGTCATGTTTTCCAGCTGAGGGGAAAGAGAAGTAAAAGGAGATTAATTAATGCCTGCCTGGAGCCTGTGAGCACTAAAAGGAGACATTTAGTGCCACAAACTGCCCTTTTCATCTCAATGAGCTCTTAACCCTGGAGTGTAATGGTGTGTATATTAATGTCAGTGCTTTTAACTCT
>NW_010164895.1:4710-8219 GCF_000695765.1 Mesitornis unicolor | reverse complement strand
CTTTCCCTGCTAATTAGAGTGATATCAAATTAGTATTTTCAGCTCTTGAGTCTATGAGGTTTTTTGGTGCCTGAAGCTTCAGTTTTTCTTTCCTTTATTTCTTGATTAATGCCTTAATGCAGAAGATGTTGAGATAGCCATGGGGGATGCTGGAGAAAACCACTAAGGGTGAGCAGGTTGCTGGTAAGGGCAGTTGAGGCTAATGTGCCTCTCCTGAGCATCAGAGAACCACTCTTAACTTGGGATAATGGCATGGAAAATGCATCTTTGTTAATAGCTGCAGAGGAGCCAGGGAGTGGGTTTCCATCAGTGGGCTTGGAGGAGGCTGACGGGAGCTGGTGGTCACTAAAGGATGTGGGTAATGCTGAAACATGACTGGGAAGTGGCTTCGCTGAGCTGAACAGGGTCTTTCCCCCTTCCATGTGCAGCCCTACATGGCTGGGAGACCTTTGGGACTGTTAGTGTTCATTACCCAGCTCCTCAGATGCCTCAGCAGCCCTTTCATCTAAAGAAGCTGGGTTTTTCACTCACTTATTACCATATTCTGATCTGAGAAAATTACTGTTTGCTGTAATTATTAAAGAGCCCTTTTTTTTTTCCTTAACTGGTGGAGTATATGAATAATTCAGGCTCAAGCACGAGTGCATTATCCGTTGGGGAGACGGCAAGTGATGCTTTGAGTTGCTTATAGAGGAGTGTGTGGCTCCCATGGCACAGCCACATCGCTATAGGCTGCACCATGTGCCCTGCCTGTCGCTTCATGCCGGGGTGAGTCACTGCTCCTCACCTTGAATTAAGCTGCAGAGCCGGGCTGTTCCCACCCTGGGCAACTTTTGCTCCCTAAAATACTTTTCCTTAACTCCCTAAATTTAAGCAAAGAAAGGAGTTTACCACTCTGCATAGCCTTAGCTCATTAAACAGGAAGATCTATCAAAAAAAATTGTGCGTTAAGGGAGGAAAAAAAATGTGAAGTGATACAGAAGGAGCAGCGGTGAATGAATCTACCGTAAAGAAAAGGTATGAAGCTCAGCCTGATGAGAGAGACGTGCTGCTAAGAAACACGTGTATTGCAGAAAATAGCACTGCTCTCTGGAGGAGAAGGCAAAAAAAGTCATCAAGGCATTTAAGTCTTTTCCAGTGTGAAATAGGTTTCATGGTTTAAAAATCACGTAATCCACCTATAATTGCAACACCACAATTCTGCTCGCAGTATTGGCAGAAGAAATCAGAGCTAGGGATATAAAAAGCTCTTGTGGTTTTGGTGAGCAATTTAAAAAGAAATTGTTCATGGTAAACTGAGGCAAGTGAGGTTTTTCAAACTCAAAATGTTGTGATTTGTAACAAAAAGCTAAGTCTATCATCTTTTAATGAACTTAATGGTTAGCTTTTTGTATCAGTCTTGTTCCTCTTCTCTCAGTGGGTTCGCACTGGGACCATTCATGAGACGTGCACCCTTTTTTAATGTAAAAAGGGTTTCCTTTAGAAACCTTTTATAAAGGAAAGCACTCAAATTCTTGGAAAATTGCAAAATAGGAGGGTGCCCGGTGGTGGCCAAGAGCCGTTTTGCTGCCTGTCCAGCAAGGGCAGAGAGCACGTGCTCTGTGGTCAGCCTGGCAAGGGCTCCTGGGCATTGCAACACTGGGAATAAAAGAAGGGAATGTGTGTTTTTGAATACCAGTTTAGCACGCCAGCAAGGGGTTTTTTAGGACTGGGAGAACTGGAGGGCAGTGTCCACATTTAATATCATGGTGTTTGCAAGGCATTTGCTTGAGTAGTTGTATAATTTAATATGTTATGATGTTTCTAGTTTGGTAAAAGCCTGGAGACCAGTGGGAGCAGGGTTTGCTCAAGGCTGCCCATGGAGGCACAGCTTTCACCCCACTCTGCTGCTCCGAATTCCCCAGCAGCTCACACCAGGATGGACGCTCACCCTTCGGTGCTCTCTTTTGCAGAGGTGCCGGTGGAGAAGCTGGCCTCCATGGCATCGCTGCGGAGTCTCAACCTGCGGGCAAACCCCGTCGGCCCCGAGATGCGGCTGCTGGTCCGACCCCTCGTCCCCTTTGATGTGCTGCTGTCACCAGAAGAGCCCAGCCCCAAGGCTTGACATGGTCTCAGGGTGCCCAGACAAGCTCTTCCAAGCAGCAGCTGCCTGTGAGAGTGGTTTGGCTTAGGTCAGTCCCTGCTATGCTGCTGTTTCTGTCCCAGACCCGCAGCGAGGTGGCCAGTCCCTCTTTTTATTCCTTAATAAAAAGCAAGCAGCGGGGCTCCTCTGCGAAGGGATGGCACTGCCAGCTGCCAAGCCAGGGAATCTCCCACTTTGTGTTTTGCCAAGTGCTTGGGGAGGAAGCGGAGCTGGGATGCATGCAATGCAAGCTTTGGGTAAAACTAGGGGAGATGGATGCTTGGCTGCATCCATCCTGCCTGCCCAGTGATGGGGAGCATCTGCTGCCCTGGTGCAGCGCTGAGACAGCGGAGCACATCCCTGCAGCCGTAAGGGTTCCCTTTTCAATCGCTGATATGGTGATGTGCCACATGCCTGATTAAATATTTTCCTGTTACGTGTGGGGCTTTTTTTGTTTGTTTGTTTTAATTTGCTAAATGTATGAGTTGTCCTCTCCTTGAAGAAGCCCCTTTTGCAGACCCCGTGGCTGCTTGCTTGGTCTGATGTCTCTGGCTGGATTCTGCCCAGATCTGAGTAGTATTTCTCTGGATTTTCCAGGGATTTTTTTTTTCCTCCATGGTTTTTCACTGTGGAAATCAAAGTAACCCAGTGTCAGCAGATCCCCGCATGCTGCTCACCCCCTGGGTGTCCTCAGAAGCGCGCACCCATCTCCTGGGTGCTGTGAGTCTTCAAGATGTGCCACTTGCTCTCTTGGAAAGAAATGGTCTGTGGGGCTGAGGAAATATCCCATGGAGGGTGGCTCCCTGGTGGCAGGGAGGCCACTGCCAGGCACGCTGGTGTCTCTTGGCAGCTGGCTGCCTGCAAGAAAACTCCTGGGAAAAACTGTAAGCATTATCTCAAAATGGCTTGTTTAAACATCTCCTGTGTTTGCTCCTCTGTGTTTTTAAGGAACAAACGCTTCCCAATGGTGTGAGCTGGCTGGGGGCAGCCAGGAGTGGTTAATCCTGGAAATATTTGACTTCTAGACTTGCCAAAGCCAAACTTTGGTAAAAGACTGTGCTCAAAGGGGGTTTGTTGATATTGGCAATGATGGGGGACCTGAACCAGCATCCCTAAAGACCATGCTGCTTTTTCCCCAGTGTGTGGGTGATTTAGATGGGGTGCAGGATGGCGTCCTCCCAACTCCCAGTTGGGGCTCCTGGGATAGGCGGGAGCACGGCTGGGGACACCGGAGGAGAGAGAGGCACCGAGTGCCAGCATCAGCGTGTGGACGTCAGGGATGATGATGGGGACGTGGAGCCTGACCCTCCCTAGTGACCAAATCCGCTCTGACTCTCCCCTTGCCTCCCGTGGGCTGCCCCCACCCCGCGCTGCCTTGGTGTGGGGG
>NW_010164895.1:0-4605 GCF_000695765.1 Mesitornis unicolor | reverse complement strand
GCACCGCGGTACCGGTACCGGGGCTCAGTCCCGGGCTGTGGGGACCAGGGAGAGGATGAGGTTAAACTAAACCCCCGACCACCCTCGGCAGCAGAGCCCTCCTGCTCCCATGCCGGCGATGCAGACCCCTGACCCGGGCCGGGCCAGTGGAGGTGAGTACCAAGAACTGATTTATTTAATTTTATCCCCCAAAAGGGTATGCAGCGCCCCTCGCCCCAGCCCCTATTCCATCAGTCTAGCCTTTCCCTGCGGTGCCTTCCCACAGGGAGGTGGGTGGTCTGTCACCCCCCCGGCTGGGCCCCCCTGCTGTCCCCTTGTCACCATGCCCAAGATCCCAGCACCAAACAGAGGATGCCTCGATCCATTCATCCGGCACTGACCTAGGCACCCAGCAGCCCCTTATTTTCCTTTCTTCATCTTCCACCTTGCTTTTGAAGCTGCCTGTGATACCTCATCCAGAGGACACCCACTGTCCGCTAATGCTGCAAGACGTCATAGCCCAAAGAGATGAAGTCCAGCAAAGTTTCAGGCTTAACATCACAGATTTGGGGCAAACTCATTACAGTCTTTGCTATCACTTCTGCTAACGAAGCCAGTTCATGCAGGTGCTCCTGATGCTGACTGGCCAGAGCATCTTGCCCCAGCAGCCCCTGACCTCTCGCAGAGGCTCTTTCTCCCATGCCAGTGCTGCAACCCCTCCTTGTGAAGCCCCGCTGGAAATGTGTTGGCCAAATTCTGCACCAAGGGCAGGGGTACAGGGCCTCCCTGCATGCAGGAGCCTCAGGAAGCCAGTGGTCCTGGCAGCTAGGAAAAGCATCTTGGCTGATGAGCCAAGTACTGGCATGAGGATGGGAGGATTACACGGCTGCCTAGCATGCAGCAACTTCGCAGTGCTTTCACAGAGCTGGGCTGACCTGCAAGTAGTTAGGCTGAGCCTTAAAGCAAAAATCTGCCTTTTCTTGTCTTAAAATTGCAGCCTGGATTTGCCCAAATTGAGTCCCGTCACTGCTGCAGGCAGCTCTTGCCTGCACCCGGCATCCTCCCGCATCGCTGCTTGCGTAAAGCCCAGGAACCCCGAGGGTGGGTGCTGCACAGACCTGCTCCCCCTCCTAAATCTGCAGCGACAAAATGTCATCCCCTCCTCCCATCAGAAGCTCTCATGGTCCCAGATAATGATCATAATTACGTATAATGATCACTTTATACATCAGGGGAGGGCAGGGTCTTCTCTTCCCCAGCCCATCTCCCTTAGGTACTGCGGCTTTGCCAGGGAGAAGATTTTAGGGGATTTCAAATTGCAAATCTGAGAAGTGCAAGGAGAAGCAGCAGCAGACTTCCAGTAGAAGGGATACTCCCAGTTCGGCCATGCCGGGGACCACACGGATACAGTTCCCGCACAGCCAGAGCGTTGCCATGTCGAGATGTGGATCTCGTCATCACTCCTAAAAAAACCTCATAAGAGCAGGATGTCTTCTGAGCTGCTTTAATTCCTCATCAGAATAATGATATAAATAATAATGAAATAAAGTAATAGTGATATAAATTAATAATGATAGAAAATATTAATTACATAAAACAATAATTCAGCCAAGGTGCTGTGGCGCCTTGGGCTGCGTAACCCAACAAGGAGGAGATTTGCTGGGGCACTGAGATGATCCCAGTCCCAGCCAGGCTAGGCACTGGTGTGAATATGAAAACCCACCTCCGAGGACATTAAGTAATGAGGGGAATAATCACTTTATCTTCTTCCAGCTTCATTCTCCTGCCTTCCTTTTCCCAGGCCCTTCCAACAGCAGCTGGCCCAACTTCACTGCAAGCGAGAGCCACCTCCTGAGGGAGAACTACACCTTCTCAGCGTACTACCAGCACTCCTCCCCCGTGGCTGCCATGTTCATCCTGGCCTACACCTTCATCTTCCTCATGTGCATGATTGGCAACATCCTGGTGTGCTTCATCGTGGTGAAGAACCGCCAGATGCGGACGGTCACCAACATGTTCATCCTCAACCTGGCCATCAGCGACCTGCTGGTGGGCATCTTCTGCATGCCCACCACCTTGGTGGACAATCTCATCACAGGTGAGTGGGGTAGTAGAGCGGTGAGACGCAAGGAGGGGAGAGAAAGTGGTGGGGAACATCACCCACCTTCTACTCTCCACACATGAGGTCACCCTGTGGGTGGTTTTTTTGGTGGTGGCCACTCAACCACATCTAATGAAAGGTAGCATTTCATTTACAGCTACTATTTTAGGAGGAAAAAGTCCTTTTTTTAATATATGTTTTGGACAATTTTGCACAATAAGTATGACCTTAATGCTGCATTTACATATTTATTTAAAGTTCAGCCATTCTCCATCAAGTAACACTGTAAAAAAACCTTTATCTTCTTGCATTGATCTTCTCCTGTGCTGGCTCAGCTCTGTCCGTTGACATTTCCAAAGACAAAGGGCAACACTGGCACATTTGGCAAGGTTTAGCCGCAGCTGTAGCTGGATTGCGGGGCAGAGTCTGTATTTATTCGTTACGGGGCACAATTTATTTATTGCCAACAGCTTAGCATTGGGGTCAAGAAACAAGAGGAAAGCCCTTCTGATTGAGGATCCCAAGGTCGGTCCCCATGATAACAGCTCAAGCCCTACCTAAGGGGAGGAGAAATGACAACCACCGTGCTTCTTGAGTTTCTAAGAAGTGTAATATGCCTATTTTTCACCAATCTGGGGGGTTTTCTCCAAGCATCTGCATTGCTTAAGGCCATCTCTGTATAAGTAAAAAATGCAGTCCCCTCTTAGGAGCAGGATTTAGCATCTCCCAGCTACAACACGGTGGATGGGGACATCTAGAGGGAGCTGCTGGTGGACCTGGCCAAGCCAAAAGCACCTATAACCTCCGTGGTGTCCCCTTGCAGGTTGGCCGTTTGACAACACCATGTGCAAAATGAGTGGCCTGGTGCAGGGCATGTCCGTCTCCGCCTCCGTTTTCACGCTGGTGGCCATTGCCATGGAGAGGTACGTTGACGCCGGGATGTAGGGACACGGGGACCAAGCTATCCTCAGCATGTTCAGGTGTCCCGTGCGGTTTCCGTTACGTGAAAGCTCCTGGGGATGTCAGGAGCGTTTCCTAGCTTTCCAGGAGGACCACAAAGCTGTCCATGGGGCATCCCAGCAAGATGTCCTTCCCCACCTTGGACTGAAAACACCAAAGCTGGAGAGATCCCAACCTATCTCTGCCACCAAAAGCCAGATGTAAAGATCAACCCACCATACCCTCCCTTCCTACCACTGGGTCCTAGCCTCCCACCAGGTGCCAAAAGCCATCACTCTGTGTCTGCCCTCCAACAGGTTTCGCTGCATCGTCCACCCCTTCCGGCAGAAGCTGACACTGAGGAAAGCCCTGGTGACCATTGCCATCATCTGGCTGCTGGCCCTGCTCATCATGTGCCCCGCCGCCATCACCCTGACCGTCACCAGAGAGGAGCACCACTTCATGGTGGACACCTACAACAACTCCTACCCCCTCTACTCCTGTTGGGAGGCCTGGCCTGAGATGGGGATGAGGAGGATCTACACCACCATCCTCTTCTCCCACATCTATGTGGCCCCCCTCGCCCTCATTGTCATCATGTACGCCCGCATTGCCTTCAAGCTCTTCAAGTCAGCAGCACCTGCTCATGGCCAAGAGGAGCCAGAGGGGAGGAGGGTCTCCCGGAGGAAGGCCAAGGTCATCAACATGCTCATCATTGTCGCCCTCTTCTTCACTCTCTCCTGGCTGCCCCTCTGGACTCTGATGCTGCTCATGGACTATGGGCAGCTGAGTGAGGGCCAGCTTTACCTGGTCACCGTCTACATCTTCCCCTTCGCCCACTGGTTGGCCTTCTTTAACAGCAGTGCCAACCCCATCATCTATGGCTACTTCAACGAGAACTTCCGACGGGGCTTCCAGGAGGCCTTCAGGGCCCCTTTCTGCTTGCCCCATCACCATCACCACCATGAGCCCTATGCCCCCAGGAGCCACAGCCGTGGTATCCTCTTCAGTGCCCACAACCGCATCTTTGCCCAGGCACAGACCAGCGACTCACCGCCCGTCTCCGAATCAGGGCCGTTGGCGCCACGCTGCACTGGTGTCCCTGCATGGGATGGCTGAGCAGCCACAGCCACTGGGCACCTCTCAACCAAGGGCTTGTGGGGTGGAGAACAGGGCTTCACCATGTCATGGGGCATGAGTCACTGAAATAAAGGTGCATCCTGCTGATGCCATGACCCTGCCTTGCCTGCTCCACTTCCCTCAGCAGCGCCATCCCGGATGAGAGGCAGAGGGTGGCCACCAGCCGAGCACCCCAACACCGTGAGCCCGCGCCCTGCCAGCATCCCCTTTACCCAACCTCAACCAGGCCACACGGCCAGGGAGCACAGGGACTGGGGAGTGGTGGGGGAGAACGTGTGCGAACAGGCTGTCCCCATGCCATGGTTGGCCCCACCATGGAGAACCATGCAGCCCTTTGCTGGGCTACACCAAGCTGTGCTTAACCGTGATGCACCGTGCTGCTGCGGCCATGTCTGACCACCCCACGCAGTGCTGGACCGGGCCACGCCGCGCTGCTCGCCCCGCCC
>NW_010164894.1:0-394 GCF_000695765.1 Mesitornis unicolor | reverse complement strand
GGGGTTTCTTACTGGTTTTGGGGGTCCTTACTGGTTTTAGGAGTTTGTAACTGGTTTGGGGGGTTGGTAACTGGTTTTGGGGGTTTTTACTGGTTCTTACTGGTTTGGGGGGTTTCTTACTGGTTTTTGCTGGATTTGGGGGGTTTCTTACTGGTTTTTACTGGTTTCTTACTGGTCTTGGGGTTTCTTACTGGTTTGAGAGGTTGGTAACTGATTTTGGGGATCCTTACTGGTTTTTACTGGTTTGGGGGTGTTTCTTACTGGTTTTGGGGTGTTTCTTACTGGTTTGGGGGGTCCTTACTGCACCCTGACCCTGTCCCCCCCCAGATGTCCCTGCTGAGCGCCCCCCGCGGGGGCCGGGCCCTCCTGGGGCTGCGGTTGCTGTTTCGGGGCC
>NW_010164893.1:0-10313 GCF_000695765.1 Mesitornis unicolor | reverse complement strand
GTTTATAAATTTGTAAAGGGCGAGTGTCAGATGTGAAAACTCTTTCTCTTGCAACTGTACTAAATCAGCACTGCAAACAGAAGTCAAAGTCGTAATGAAGATGCTTAGTCGTGCTGAGGTTAAGGAGGAGTTCTTGCACACTGCTATTATTGATATAAATTTTACTATTATCACTTTTTTCTAGACAACACTTCTGTTTCCCAGAAATCATTCTTTAGTTCAGCTGAGTAGTTTGCAGTGTGAAAGAACTGAAAGAAAGGTTACCCAATTGTTCTTTTACCCCGAAATGTTTATTACAGCAAATGACTCTGAAAAGTCACAGGAAATCTTTTGTTTTCAATACAAACTTAAGTTTTCCAGTCTATGACATTTTAAACTTTCAGGTGACTCAGATGTTCTGTGTTGCATGAAAGTTTTAGAAGAGAATTATCGTCATCTCTGCAACATCAGCCCCAACACATAACTCAGCTCTCGTCGTTTAACCAAGAGGTTCCAGTGCGTTGAATTTCATTTTCCAAGACCGTTTTCTGCAGATGCACTTTTTTCCAGAGTGATTGCATTTGTAGGGCCGAGGTGTAGGCCCTCTCCCTGAGCCTCACAGAAAACTTGCATCCTTTCAGCATTCAACTGCGAGTGCAAAACGTGAATTTACGTTTTACAGACACAAATTTACAGGCTGTTTTTTCAAAAGTTTTGCCAAATAAAAAAAAAAAGGTAATAAAAGTAATAACCTTTTAAAACTGTTATAAACAGTTGGAGAACAGAATAAAAGATAATAAATGCAGTTCATGCCATACAGTGAGTTTATATCTTTGTGATCTCAACACCTCAATAAACCATTCTGGCTAAAAGTGAATTCTAGTGAGCGCTCCAATCCATGGTCTGGTTTAAAGGCAAACTTCGCTCAGCTCCTCTAACCCATTCCTCAAAGGTTTCTTTACTATTGAAAGCATTCAGCGTTTTGTTGTTTTTTTTTCAGTAGAGAACAGCCTAGGAAGAGAACATACTGAGGCTTTAATTACTCAACCGTGCACCTCCAACCATGAGGGCACAGCAGAGATCCAGCCACCCTGTTTCTGCATCCAAAGGAAAGGGTAAAATAAAAGATACCTGTACCATTATACTCCTAAGAGGACAGAAACCCTCCTTTCTTAGAAACTGCAATTGCCCGCTTCTGCACTCTGAATGGTACAATTCCCCAGAGACTAAACACATTTTAAGGGTTTAGAAAGATTTTAATCTTTTCAGTTAGTGTAGGAAGCAAAGCAGAGAAGCACATCTGAGCTCAAGAATAAAGGAGTAACCTGGGAAGGAAGCAGTGCCTGAATAAGCTCTGTTTCTCCTCAAGAAGCGACTAGGTAAGATGTCCTTCCCTTGCCTAGCCTTTTCTTCCTAGCCACTTTGCAAGGGGGCATGTTTCAGTTCTGCAAGTTTCTTTCTGAATATGAAATGTTTCATTTCCTCTCTCTCCTGAATTTCTAAAACTTAGTAAGAAAATAAAAACGATCTTCACTGAAGAAACTGACTGAAGCCAGTTGCCCTATATAATTCAGGAAAGAAAAGCATTTTAGCGTTTCAGGATGAAGAGTGCAATATTGATCATAATAAAATATGAGAGAATGCAGACCTTTGCATTCTCTCTAGGCGATTTCAAGCTTTTATTTGTCTCCTATTTCATGTGCAAAAGCAATAATAAATTTTTAAAAGCATCAGTTTTTGTAACACAGCATAGTCTGTCCCTCAATGTTTTCACTGTATTTTGTCCCACAGAGCGATGTTAACCAGATCTCTCTATGTTCTAAAAGCTTTATATACACAGTTCATTCAAAGCCTTGTTAAATTTACATTAATGTCTCCAAGTAGTAATGTGTTCTGTCATTTAAAAAATGGTTTCAAAATGGCAATCATTTTAAGGCTTATGTCTATACTATTTAATTAACTAAATGATAAGGCTTCATTTTTTTTTTAAACCCTTATTTTATTAGATAGAAAGTCTGAAAAAAACTAAAGGGAAATCCATTTGAACCCAAGAGGATATTGGTTGTGTCCCAGGAGATCATCATAACGGATGTAGTGATTTTTTACTACTCCAAGTTTGATTAAACTGTAATGTACAGAAATCCTCCCCACCCCCAGCAAAATATTTAATAAGAGCCATGTACTTTTAAAGTATATAAAAACTACTTGACTGGTAAGCCACATTTTTATCTCACCTTTAAAATTTCAAGTGCTATCTGATTTAATAAAAGATACCAAATACTAAACATGAAATAAGACGAAGATTGCTCTTTCCTGGAAGAACAGGAATTTCCTGCAACTCAAATTCTTGCAGAGCTAATGCCCTGAATTTTAGTAGATTTAAAGTGTCTCTATTTTTTGTTGCTGCTAGCAATACGAGACCCATTGAAAGGATGCTTACAAGCCCAGTCTGAATTACAGCCCTACATAATAACACAAAGATAGCAAAATATGTCTCTGTATGGGAAGAGTTTCTAATACATTATAAAACACCTTATTATGAAATACAATAGATAAACTTTTAAGCAGATTTACTTTGTACATTAAGAGATTGGAAATGAAAGTTCTAAAATACACTCCAAATTCAAGACCTTTAGAAGGACACCATCAATTTAGTAATCAGCCTCTTATCTGAAATGTTTATTTACTACTTTTATGAGCAACACCCAAACTCACCATATACGGAAATATGAATGGGGGCAGGGAGAACTGCACAAGACTACAGTAAACTACAAACAACCCTCTAACATTTACATCGATAATTTTGGTCAAAGAGATCCCTACCTGCAGTGAAGGGCAAATGCAGCCACTTCTCCCAACCCCCGAAGGACTCTCTGACTCTTCCCATCTGTATCTCTGCTTTTAAGGGGCTAAGTATGCAGTGCTAAGCCTGGCTGCTTGGAGAAGTCCTGGAGGTTTCCACGTGAAGTGATATACCAGGGATTGCTCTCATGTCCTTGAGTGTCCCAGCGATATCACTCTGCTTCTGCAGACTTGGAACAGGTAACCTTAGGATAGCAAAAGGACATTCACCATGAGACCACCACTTGAGCCTAACATACTGCGTTGCCCCTGAGAGCCTGCCCCTTCACTGCACAGGAACATATGCACGTGTGGCAGGGTCCAGACCAGTACCGCAGGTCTGTCCTGTCTGAAAAATGGGAGCAGACAAGTCACAGGCTAACAGGAAATGCCTGTCTGGGGAACAGTAGGAGAACATAGGTGGGAGTGTGGCATGGAAAACGGACGGGACTGCTGCTCTCCCTAAGCAAAGGCATCCTTACAGAAAATTGTGAACTGATGGAGGGATCCTTGGAGATTCTTCATAATGAGCTATGGTTAAGTATGGTTCTGTCCTGAAAACTGACTAAAATAGAAATTCTGAACTATTTTTCTAGCGTTTCCTGATTGAAAGTGTACAGTTTATAATTAAAATACGTGGGAGTTTTTGTAACTGCTGACTCTACTCTTTGTAGTACACTGAATTCTTCTATTCAGTTGTGCGGCCATTGAGGCCGTATTTTGCCTGCAGGGACACCTATGGTACCTCACTGTAGGTATGTAATTCATCACAGCTTGGCAGCTGGAGAGGTATGAGATGTCACAAAACAAATGTCATTGTCTCCACGCTGCTAAAAAGCAGGAGACTTGGCTCCTTCTTTAATGTTACAGTAGGAGTGTATGACTATGGATGCACACTAGCACTACGTCTGTTCAATAAAAAGGGGCCTTTTTTTATATGAGCATTCTTCTTTAAGGTGTCTAAAGCTTTACAGGCCATGTAGAAAAAGAGATTCCCTAAAATTCTGGATTCAGATCTTGCAGGAAATCCTATTTACACTGAAAAATGCTATTACAAACATTTGCAAAAGTCCTGAAAATGGCACCGATGGAGGCAAAATAATCTTAAGTCTCTGATGACTGGAACAGAGATAAAGTTCTGCAAGCTTCCAGGGAGTAACAGGACATGCTTATTGGAGGCCAGTTTTCCTTCCCTAACATTAGCCTCGTTACTCAAGACAAAGGTCTAATGTCTATGAAGCAAATCTTTTGCCAGAGAATGTGCAGACAGCTATTCCACACCCAAACATGTTCTTTAATCTAATTACTTCATGAACAGAAAGTCGGTACTGAAGCTACGCCAGTAAATTTAAACAGATCAGGCTATAGACAACTGCTGAGATGAAAACCTGGTAACATAAGATAAGATAGATAAGATAAAGAGATCTGGCTATATTCTACTGTAAATTAAACTCCATTGACTCCATGTACTTCAGTCAATGAGTTTGTGTGGGTGCAGCTGATGGCTGAGCTTGGCCTAGAAGCTTAGACTATTTAGTTACAACTTGATGATCTAGGTGGTTTTAACTCAGCCAAGCAAAGATTCAGTGTGTTAAATTGCTGCTTATGTAATGACATAATTAGGTGATAGTTTCCAGTTATGCCAACCTAGCTACAGTAGGTATGAGCAAATTCTTTTCTCTCCTTAAAATGACAGCAGACTGAGAAAATGTTGCTGGGACACAGTTCAGAATTGCAGGTTCAGTTTCCAGTTTCCCACCCCAGCACGGGCACAGACTGACTGTGCCTGCAGTAGTGTTCATTCATTGTGCTTCAGCAGTCATTTACCAACATCCACCGAGCAAGAAGACAGTACGCCTTCTTGTCTGTAGCCTGAGTTTTCAGTTCTCTGTTAGTACAAAAGAGCAGCGTCTGGAGTTGCATATTTCCCTATGATGTGCAGAGCAGAAGCTGTTATGCAAGAGGACTACGCAGCTGTTTCTGTATAATACTCCTCAGTTCTGTTCATCAGGGAAAGGAGGCCACAGCTTCCCTCTGTGATTTCCTTCCTTCTTCTTGTGAAGTTGTAGCTGATATACACAGATGTGGTTTACTGTCCGTTATCCTTTTCTATACTCATCTCCCCCACTCCTATTCTCTTTTCTCATCGTCCTTACAGAAAGGGGTAATATGGGGGGGAGAATGGCCTTTTATCTGAATCTGCAAAACTTTGTGCCATCTCAGAACACAAGTGCATACTTGCAGATCCAACTGCTGTGTGAATGCAAACTTCACCCCAGCATACACAAGGCCCCAGACCAGCCTGTTGAACTTGCTCCACATCTGACCATATCTTTCACTAAATCTTGCTTGGTACAATTTCTGGAACACTCCCTTTGAGAAGTCTGGAAAATGAAGGCTTAGATCATAGTAATGCTACCTTCCCTCGACTTGTGCCCTAATCTTAACCTTTATACATTCCAGCATACCCATTCTTTCCATATTAATTAAACATATAAATAAATGAGGAGTAGAAACGTCTCACATGAAGTTTTAAAAAGCCATATAATTTCAGCAGCAAACAACTAAAATGTACTCTGTTGGCGTTTCACATTTGTACGTGCATTTGTGCTTACCATTTGAACTGCTAGGTGTGTGACACTGATAGCAGTGAGAGAATGCCTAACGTAAGCATCTGTCATCCATTGCACAGCAGTTGACTTCACTTGGAATCCGTCTTGTACCTTCCAATTACACAGTCCAATAAACGACTGCTATCTAACACCACCCTACTCTGACGTAACCGGACAGCTGTAACACTTTGGCACCAGACAGTGTTTTGTTTGCTTGCAGGATTATAACCTCAAGGCAAGAGCTGCACCTGGGTATATGACACAGTCTCGGGGCACTTTTATAACAAAACTCCATCTGCATTGCAAAGCTGGTTAAAAACAAAACTTTATTGAGAGCTTTACTGTCACATTTTGGTATTAGTTAAAACCCTTGGGGAAACAGTGGAAACAAAAGTATGGTTTTACCTCTTTAAATTGCATCTATAATAGCAGAACTTGCTTGTTAAACCTCAATCACCAAATCTTTTTGGTACAGTCTATTTCTAAAGCAAGAGAACTTTTCCTATTACTTTACAGTTTCTGAATGCAACTGCCTTGCAACTGAAAATAAGCATTTCTAAAAGAAGATCACTTTATGTATTCAAGCGTGCACAGTTAGGAAGAATATTTGCAACACAGTCATTGGCGACACAGTAATGGCAGAACACTAAAGTAAGCAAAGGGATTAACCAGAGCAACTGCATTGGCCAAGATGAAATGATCTTATAGGGAAAAAACCCTCAGATTTCCATATATCATCAAAGAAGGAATATATGTATAATATATATATATACACACAATTTAAAATCAAAGTAATTAATGTTGCTCAAGATAAATCTAGTCACGTCCCAGAAATGATATGATTCAGACCACTTATAGCAAAAGTTTTCAGACTTTAGATATTATTTGATATCTTCCATAGAGTGTTGGGTCATTATTCAGCAAAACACTTCGGCATATATTTAAAAAGGAGATTTTCAAAGAAACAAATAGATTTCCAGCAGAAATAGATCAGCTAGTCCAACTTAAACTAAAGGCCTTTTGTGCCTTAGAAAATCTTTCCTACCAACTTTGGTAGGATCTAAACATACGCTTGAAGCTAAGGAGAAGCTTTAACAGCGAATAAATCTGAAGCGTACATTTGGATGTGTTGCTGAACTTCATTCTGAGGGGAACCAACATGAAATGGAAGCTAGTTTAAATCCATTGAGAATACTGCAGTGTGAATTATTCCAGTATCCCCACTTCAGTTAATTGTTCAAGCTGCAGAGCCAGTGAAATATCTTGATAGATCAGCATATGATACCAAGGCAGCGTAACAGTAACACACAATCTGGTATTCAGAAAGTTGTCTCATTCCAGAGTTTCAGCATTAAACATTAAAAGCTTTTTGAACTATTTTCCATAACGTTTATAGTATTTTTTTTTCATTGCTTATAATAACTATCTGGAATTGAAAACTTACCACACAGAATTAATTCCCTCTTCCCTTTCAGATGCAGAGATTTGTTGTAGAGGCTGGGAGATCTTGTTTAGGCTCTAAGTTCTGATCTGTATCTCCTCATCGTACTTGAAAACTATTTTCTGGGGAGAGAGAAGTCCTTGTTAGCAAGCATTCTTCTGGTCACAGAACAGGGGAAAATAAAGAGCAAATCTCCATTGAAGCAAAGGGAACAAGGGCACACGTGCCAGTAACCTCAAATTCTAGCATGGTTTCAGTATTTAACAACATTTTCAGCTATACCTGGACAGCATCAGGAGTTGCAAACTAACCAATAATATTTGACAGACACACTCATGGTTTTACATTTCTCTTCCAAAATACAGGCACTTGGATGTGGGTGTGTGGGACAGGCTGTCCTTAGCCGAGGAGCCCATGGTGGGCCCATGACAGCATCAGTTGGATTTGCATTCGCAGTCACCATAGCAGTGTATGTGTCTGGGGGGGTTTCTGGTAAGTGACTTTATTTTTTCCTATATAACACTTATTGCCATGGTTTTAAGGCCACCTTATTCAATGACTTCCATTTCATGGTATAAACAATTACGTCTCTAGCAATAGCCAGCACCATCACAGCAGACTTTGCACCAGTTTCACTAGTGAATCTTTTGTGTTCTTCTTTCCTTCTATTCTTTGCGTTTGACAAAATCTTCCACTAAATTCTGAACTGAGCTACAGTGTGCAAACCTTAGCAGACCTCTGGCCTTTATGGAAAGTGGTCTGTGCAAACCAGAAATCTGCTTGGTCTTGCTTTGAAAATCCTGTCAATAGAGATGATCCTGAACAGCATAGGCACTGCAGTTAAGGAAACAACCATGAAAAGTTTACAGAGCCCAGCAGTGACAGGTAAAATGGTTGCCAGCTAGGTAGAAGGCAAAACTGACCCACTAATGGGTATAATGAGCAGGGTTCACCTTAGAGAGTGCAACTCTGCTCCTGCCTGTTTACTTATTTGCAGAAGCACTAGATCATAGAAGTCAGAAACAGCAAAGAGATACATTCTGTGATACTCTGTCAATGTACTGTCATTGGCCCTTTGTTTCTGCTATAACATTTCCTCAATATATATTGGCCAGAAATCTCTCTTTTGTCTGTAGCTGGGCCAACTAAACAGTGTCTACATGTGTCATACTGGATGGCGCTTTGTCTTCTATTTCCACCATTCAGTTTGGCCAAATTAATTTCAGAAACATTTATGCTAATGTTTCTGATAACTAAAAGCAGCAATAACTGCTTAATCTGTTAACAGTTAAAATCTATTAAGAGTTAAAATCTGTTCAAAGCAGCAGATAACTGCTTTTAACATTTAAATTCCCCCTTTAAAGTAGAAAATGATGGGTTGTAATAATACGCAGTGTTTTGTATTATAATACACAATACTCCGTATTGTATGTGGAGTTTATATTGCCCTCTTAAAGCAAATGATGCCCTTGTGCTTCAGTTCTCAAAGAGGCATTTCTTCATAAAGAGGGTAAAGCCAATCTGAACAGATATCTCTGGGCATAACTACGCCATTAGAAATACTGAAATTACTGTGGCCATTTCTCTTTTTTTACAAATTCTTTTACAGTGGCACCATGCACGAAGAGGTTTCTAAGTTCACATGAGAAAGTGCTCAGGATACTGCAAAACAGGCAGTCTTGTTCCTGTCCTTGAAACAGAGCAGAATGGTTCCTTAACAGCAAACAAAGTTAATTCAGCAGTACATTCCTATTATCTGAACAACTTTAAACTACAGCTTTTGGTTTACATGTAGGCAGGTAAACTTCTAGTGCAGTATCTGGAAAAAAAACCTGTAAAGACACTAACCTGTTCTACATTTGTATCTTTAAGGGATATAAATCTCCATTATATAGATTAGAGTTCAGTCCCAGCAGGGCAGAGCAGTTGCAGATGTTGCAGTATTGTGCTTCCTGAGTTTTTCCCATGACAAAGGATTCTGCATGCAGTGCATTTCCTCTGTGAAAGAATAGGAACAGATATTTCAATAGCCTATGACTATCCAACATATGATTACTAGTGGACACTTTAGAATATCGGATCCTATAGAGAATTTGTTAGCAAATTCCATGATACTTTGGCCAGAAAGTCACATTTTTAAGCACTGCTAAAATAGTTTGCACCAGTTCTTTACGAAATTCTAAATTCACGGTAACATAAAATTAATAGTCTGCACACTTAGTGAATTTGAGCTCTTTTATCTAGGAAAATTTCCTTTTTTTGCTTTCCCTCCATCTGATTTTTCTCAACGTCTAGATAATGTCCCACCATTTTTTCCAACTTAACATCTCAAAGAGACTCATGACTGTGATCACTGCAACTACAAAAGGCTGGTGAGCACACTGTCCAAAACGGGCTTTTTTTTTTAACCAGGAAACTACCAGTGGCACATGAACCAAGAATCTTTTAATTCATTTATGTCAGCATGAGAGCCTCTGAATAGACTTTTCCTTTCCAGATTTAATGTTAATCAGACATCTCTAATATTATTATGACTTGTCCTGGCCATCATAATCACCCTGTATTATATACAGGTGGGGAACAATATCAGGTGCTGAAAGAAAGGAAAATTATTCATTCCAGCCAGAGTAAAGAACAAAAGACAACAATTTATCAAAATTCACATGAAGGGCTGTTAAAGAAGGTGCCATCTATCTACTTGCTCTGTGCTGAAGAATTTGAAACACCGCGAGGAATTCAAAATTAATTCAAGACTGGTGCTACTAGGTCAGAGTTTTGGAAATGATACAAAGAAGGTTTTATCCAGCTTGTTATCTTTGTTTGTCAGTTCATCATGTATCAAAGGTGCCTGGATTTCATAAGATAATGACTCACTGACCTGAAGTGCAAACAAACACAGAATCTGTACATAGAGGCCTTTTCTCCATCACTAGCCTTTGACAGACAAAGGTCACACTTTTTTAGTTATTTTATTAAAGACCAAGGCCATTTTCTTCTGATAACCATACAGGCTGAAATGAGACTACCTGAAAGGTAAGCGATGGATCTGCTATGTCCTTGCAAAACCTGGGGTTTACTGTATTTTTACTGTGGGGTACTGTTTCACCTGTTTGTTTATTTGGCAGTTCTTAAGTATCAACTACATATTTGGAAAAAATGAAGTTTTGCAAAAGTCTTTATCACTTTTTTCTCATAGTGACAAAAGACACTGAGGGAACTGACTAGCAAGTGACATAGTAATATAGTTTAGAAACTGAAACTGTCACAAGGAATTCCTATGTTGCTGAAGTATTTTCCATGTGTGAGTTTACATGCAGCTACTCCTAAATACAAAGGAAGAAAATTCCACAGGAAACAGAACTCTCTGTTTCATGACAGCTACTTTATCAGTTTCCTTATTGTAGACCTTTCCAGAGCCTTCCTACCCTCAGGCAGATCAA
>NW_010164892.1:0-330 GCF_000695765.1 Mesitornis unicolor | reverse complement strand
CCCAGTTTCCTCTCCCAGTCCCCCCAGTTTCTTCTCCCAGTCCCCCCAGTCTCCCCTCTCAGTCCTCCCAGTTTCCCCAGTCCTACCCCAGTTTATTCTCCCAGTCTCCCCTCCCAGTCTCCCCAGTATCCCCAGTTGTTACCCCCAGTTTGTTCTCCCAGTTCTCCCAGTCCTCCCAGTTTCCCCAGTTGTTACCCCCAGTTCATTCTCCCAGTCCCCCCAGTTCCCCCTCCCAGTCCTCCCAGTTTATTCTCCCAGTTCCCCCAGTATCCCCAGTCCCGTTAGCCCAGTTCTCCCTCCCAGTCCTCCGCGTTTATTCTGCCAGTCCTC
>NW_010164891.1:40995-42532 GCF_000695765.1 Mesitornis unicolor | reverse complement strand
GTTCTATTTAGCTCAAACCAGGACAATGGTGTAACCAGAACAGCAGATAACTCCTCTTCTCTCAGGTCTTGAAAATACCGTGAATTCAAAAGTCTTCCTTCCTTGGAGAAGCTACCCACAATTTTTACTAACATTATTCAACAATTCTGTATTCTTTAAATAACTATAAATCTTGATTTACAATACAGAAAAAAGAATAATGATCAGGTTCCTATCTAGATCCATAGTCTACCAGCAGACAGGAAGGTACCAGTAAAATACAAAAAACAACCAGTTACCATTTGTTGACAAGTTGTCAACTTTCCAGTTAACTGCCTCCACCATAAAGACAAACTTGAACTACAGGTGAATTCAGGCACTCCGTGAACAACCTGCACAAACTTCATAATCCATTTTCCCTCAGAACTCAAACAATGAGAGCCCAAAAAGAAAGAAAGAAACGAATACCCAGAGAAGGGGAAGTAGAGACAAGGTGACAGGATGGAAAGCACCACAATGGCACTCTGTAAATCGATTGTGACACGGACGCTTCCAAAAATGCAAGTTGTAAAAAATTAGTACAAATACACTTGGAAAGCCCATGCTATGTTTGTTCTATCCTTTCAGTTGTAAGGTAGAAGCCACTGTCAAAGACAGGACATGAGGCAGGGCTTGTTTTCCTATCACAAAGTACAGATGTTTCGAGGTTGCTAATTTAGGGTGGTAAGCCTCGAATCCAGCTGGCTGCCTAATCTTACCTATTAACTGCCTGTTTAATTAAGTAATTCTCAAGATACCCAGAACTACTTCTGTGCCTGCCCAAGTCCAAGCAGGACCCAAAAAACAAGTGTTTCTCTGGCCCTTGAGGACCCCAGAACATGAAAAACACCACCAGGACAGCACTGCTCACAAAATGTAAGCCTAACAGTGAGAACCCTGAAGCACATTTGGGGCATGGAATTACAAACAAGAAGCTGCTTCTGCCATTCACCCCAAACTGTGAAAAGCAGGTGGCTAACCTGGACTGAGCTCACTCCAGGAACGGTTTGTACCTGGAAATGCCCCAACAGACAGAGATCTCTGTTCCATTTCTTCACTCAGTAAAATCCCCACCAAAGCAATGAGGAGAAAAAGAAGTTTCAAGCCTCCTGTGCAACCAGTCCGTGCAGTGGAGCTGCAACAAGGATCCAGAGGGGAAGAGCAGCACTCACTGGTGACCGGGTTCCTTAGGGCTGCAAGGCAGCAGGGAGCAGAGGGTGCAGACAGCAAACCAGGCTCTTGTCCACAAGCTGTGTTACTTAACCAGGTGTGACAAATGCAGCTCAAGTATTACAACAGGATTAAAGAATACATTACTAACATTTTCTAAAAGAGATGGGAGAGAGGGGATAGCCCACACCGACAAGCAGTCCTTGCTTATGCAACCAGGCTGCACTTATCACAGCGGCCTCCCTCACAGGTATCCTTCCCAAAAGGCAGACAGCAGCCACCACTACCAATCCCTCCACTGGCTCTACCAACCTCCACCGCGGTCGAGCCGGGTATTTAACCACCACTG
>NW_010164891.1:0-40975 GCF_000695765.1 Mesitornis unicolor | reverse complement strand
GCCCGCCCCCGCCTGTGGGGTCGCTCCCGCCACCAGCCCCACCTGAGGTAACTTTCTTCCCCCGCCCAGCTGTGGCCTCCTCGGGCGAGGATTTAGGAACGGTCCTGGGGTCTGCCCAGCGGCTCTTGGGAGAGCGTTCCCGTGGGGGCAGAGCTCTCCCGGTGTCCCTGGCCTGGCAAGGCGGCGGCCGTTGGGGTGGGGGACTGAGGTGCCCCCCTTCCCGCCCTTTTCTAACCGGCCGCCGCACAACGAGAGGGTGGTGGTTGGGCGGGAGGGGTCCCACAGGGCGGGGTCATGGCGTCTGTTGAGGGTTCTTCACGGTGCCCCTACGTGTGTCCAGGAGAGTTTTGTGTGGGTGACAGTGTTACGGTCACTCCTGGCTGCCGTGGAAACTGCCGAGGGACAGGCGGGTTCAAAGGTCTTTGCTCCTGGTTGATCACTTCGGTCTTGTTAATCGCTCCTGTTCTCGTTATGAGTTGACTGCTGGCTAATATTGCCGTGATTAAATGGGTAAACTGCATCCATCCTGATATGATTTAAAGCGAGCGAGTTGGGCGGCTGCTCTCTGCATCGCACTGGCACGTAAGCATGACTGGTGCAGGGCCTAGGCAGCAGTAATGTTACAAGAATAGGGCTTTTATTGAAGCTTTGGCACGCACATTGAAAAAGGTTTATGAGCATGTGTGAAGTAACAGGCTGAAGCCATGAAGCACCCGTAGTGACCAGAACCAGGGCTGATCTGGAAGCCATGTGGATAAGCTTTATATTCCAGTTCTGTTTTCTTTAACATTAAAAGCTTTGATTTTAAATTAGATTGAGAAGTTTTGAAACCTTCACCCCTTTTCACCCACCATCCCATTGGGATGCACATCCAGACTGCCTCCTAAAGGCTTTTGCCGGGAATCCCTGTGTAGTTTCAGCAGAAAAGGTTTGTAACGACTCTAATGGGAGCACTCAGCAAACAAAACCATTCCCACCCCAGATCACTGATTTCAGGCACGGTGTAATTCACTCATGTCTTTCCCTGTGGCCATCATAATCTCTCTCCTTTTAACTTTTCAACTTTTATGAATAATTAAACGTTCAGTGAGCTTGATGGGCAGTGACTGACTCCAGGCTGAGGGATCTTGTCTGGAGTTATAACTGCTCTTATGGTTGAACACGCTGGGGAGGCTCCAGGAACAGGCAACAAGCATAGTGATTTGGGGTTAGGTATGAAATGATGCACCTAAGTAATTAATGGAACATAATCTCAAGTATTTTGACTGCAAGGACTAAAACTTTACAATAAATTGTTAGGGGATGTACATTCCTTATACTGTAAAATCTGTAAAATCCAAATTTGCAGAACTTTACATTCAGAATACTTAGGGTACATGCACAAATACTATGGTCTCCACAAAAAATAAGAACTTCTTGATACTCAAGTCTGTGTGAAATACAGGAAACATCAAAAATTATAGGACCAGACTAGCAAATAAGATACAACTTCATATTGGCACAACTTAATTAAAAGTGGGATGCTTGTCACGGATACCAGGCTCTATTAAACTGTATTTTCATGCCATCAACTGATCATGTTGGACACTACTGAAGAAAGAAAGACACAGCTTCACATGTCGCCGTTGTGCTGCCAGAGGGAGTCAGTTGCAGGGGACAAAATAGTTTATTAATTTGGAGCAGAAAGTTTGCCTGACACTTTAAAAAAAAAAAAGTGAGAAAAAAAGGTTGCTGTAGAGTTAAGCTTTCCCATTCGTACCTTGAAATTCTTGTCATTCATCAGGGAGAGCTATTTTAAACACAGCCATATGCAGTCAACAACAAAACATACATACAAAATTTCTGAGGTGGGTCCTACAAATGTTTGGGAATTCACAATCTGGAAAATGCTGAAAAATCTTACTCTTGATCACTAGCATTTCCTACAGTTTCTTCTAATGAGGACTCTTTTGGTGTAAGTGTTTTCCTACTTTTTTGGTATTCTTCTTGGTTTTTCTCATGCACTTTTTTGTGCTGCATCTATTAAAATTTTAATTTTAATTAAAATGAACAAAGCTCAGGAAGGCCTTATGGAAGATTCATGGAGAAAATAGATAAAATTAAGAAGAAAAATAATCTCATACTACATCTCTGTTTAACCGTTGCTGCTGAATTTACAGCATGTGGGACAAACGGGTGCCTGACTTAACTACAGCGAATTGACAGCAGCTGTACTGGAGCGGGGTTTAGAAGTTACTACTTCCTGACTTGCATATCTCTGTAAAATCTCTCTGTACACAACTTAGCTTAATATGTTCTCCAATGGATAAAGCACATCGAGTCACAGAACATGAAAGTGGTTATTTTAATTTACCACAAACGCATTAAAAGCAAGCCACCCTTTGTTATTCTTGTCAGTTCTCTATTGGTATTCATCCTAAAGACTACAAAGGGTGTGGTTAGTAGGTCGAGAGAGGTTCTCCTTCCCCTCTACTCTGCCCTGGTGAGACCACATTTGGAATATTGTGTTCAGCTCTGGGTCCCTCAGTTCAAGGACAGGGAATTGCTTGAAAGAGTCCAGCACAGAGCCACAAAGATGATTAAGGGAGTGGAGCATCTCCCTTATGAGGAGCGGCTGAGGGAGCTGGGTCTCTTTAGCTTGGAGGAGACTGAGGGGTGACCTCATCCATGTTTATAAATATTTTAAAGGCAAGTGTCAAAACGATGAAGCCAGGCTCTTCTCAGTGATGTCCAGTGATCAAGGACAAGGGGCAATGGGAGCAAGCTGGAGCACAGGAGGTTCAGTCTGAACATGAGGAAAAACTTCTTTACTGTGAGGGTGACAGAGCACTGGACCAGGCTGCCCAGAGAGGTTGTGGAGTCTCCTTCTCTGGAGACATTCAGAACCAACCTGGACGCATTCCTGTGTGACCTGGTCTAGGTGATCCTGCTCTGGCAGAGGGGTTGGACTGGATGATCTTTCAAGGTCCCTTCCAACTCCTAATATTCTGTGATTATAATTTACCACAAATGCATTAAAAGTAAGCCACCATTTGTTATTCTTGTCAGTTCTTTATTGGTGTTCATCCTAAAGACTAGCACATTTACAGCATACATGGATTGGATGAACTAGGATATATAAAACAGTAGCCATATGTTTATGATATATTAATACTGCCCAAAACCAAATAAATAAAAATATTTCAATGCACAAAGCTTGGCAAATACAATTGTGTTGGGACAAAACAGTGTTGTATTATACAATAATTTTACATGTATAAATGAAACAAAAGGCAACTGTGCTGTACGTACTTTCACAGAACATACACAGAACATACTTGGCAACAGTTTTCTTTTTTTTTTTTTTTACCTTTGTATGTTTTATAATTTAAAAAATGTACTCAAAAAAGAACATTAGACAGAACTTCATTTTACAGTAATCCTTAAATTCGCCTCTCCTGTGCAACAGAAAAGCTGAACTTCACCCTTGTGAAGCGTCCTATGTGGATTTCAAGTTTCACAGTTTTTCCTTTGTGATGAACTGCTCGAGATCTCACTGTTCACTTCGCCCTCTAAACGAGCCCGGCGGCGTGCATGTGCTGACAGCGTCATGGATAGGAAACGTGAGCTGGACAACAGTGTTTTACACGGAAGCAAACTGAAATCAGAGTATTTTAAACAAAATAACGCGGTACTTGAGACTGGTGTTCCATCACGTGAAAAAGGTGAGTGAAAACCATGCACATACAAAATTCGGCAACCTTTTCTGATTACATCAGTGTACAAAATAACTAAAGGATCGCTAAGCTCTAGAGCAGATCTAATGAGTGTCGGCCACAGCCTGAGAGAGTGGCTCTGCTAATTGTTACAATAGACCTCTCGTTATTTTCTCCTGAAGGCTGAGCATTGGAAGGTTTTTACACGTAACAATACAGGACTTAAAATATCATTGACTATGTTTGGAATATACATAATAAAATTGTCAACTCATAAAAACTAAGGGATATACAGAGTACATTTTATACAAAAATAAATAGAGCATTTAATAATGGGCCAGGGACTGAAGGCTGAGCAGAACTAATGGACTAACATGTCTAAAAAGATCCCATGGAAAAGTTTTTCACCATACATTTGTTTACATATTAGCAATAAAATACAATAAAATCAATGCTTATTTATTAATTGGCAAACAGGGCTTGTAAAATTTCCAGGGGACTGTTCTGCTGTAGATGATTTGTTCAGACCTGGGCTAGGCACCACAAAACACCGACTTTGCACCGAATTCAGCATTTTGTTATCCTAGAGAGACCAAAAGAATGGCAACGCCCTGGCTCAGCAGGATGTGCTGCCCTGATTTGTGACACGCTGCTCAGTGCGAAACTGCAAAAAGCAAAATGCAAAAACTGCTGGACCTGGAACCCCCACACCTACATGGGAGCAGAATGAACATGGCTGATTGATAGAGCAGTGACGGCACAGACAAACATCAGTGAGGGGAGAAAGAAACCAGAAAACAGCCAAATACTTACCTGGCTGTTGCTATTCTCATGAGAACGAGCGAGCAGGTTTTCTAGTCTAAAGCTTAGGAACCAGAAGGAAAGGGCACAGCGTGCTGAGGGAAGCTAGCTAGAGATTACTTAATCCTGTTAAAATTTGGAAATCAATGTTAGGCTGCTTTTTTCAAAAGCTGTCTTAGCTTCAGTTTATTTCCGAGGATCTGTTGAACATTTTTGATGAAATGCTGTCAGACTGATCACCCTAGTTGTAAGCTGAGGTTTTCATGCATTAGCGGTAGCACACGAGCAGTTCCTTTCTGTCGGCATGGGGCATTGCTACCTTCCTCAGAAATACGCTGAAAACAGCCGTATTTCCCCTGCCAGGACTCTGAACATCTGCCCAGCTAAAATGCAACGGTAAAAAGAAACCAGTTTTGGTTATGGAGTAACGGGGATGCGTTTGGGGCACTTTGAGCGTTTTTGTATTGACGTACAAAATTGATACGGACGGGAGAATAAAAAAATAAAATAATATATAACTAGCACTTACAATCCAGAAGTGATCTAAAAAGCCATGAGTAAAAATGTGTTAATTAATACACGACACCATGGAACAGACTGAACGTGTCCCGTGCAACATTGGCAACTTGCTTGTCGCACTGGCCTTACAGTGGGGAAGGGCAGGGGGAGCTGCTGCTGGCATTTCTGGTTAAGCATCATTATGTTTCTGAAACACGCTTTAAAATCACTTAAGATGTGTGCCCAAGTCCTCATCTGCTGAAGACGTTGGGAATTTGTGTTATTTGGACAGAGCTAGAAACTAGACCTCATTTTCTGTATTGTTAATTTCAACTACGGAGAGGGCATCCCATATACAGTAAACCAACTTCTACTCCTGGCTTTCGCTTTGCTAATTTGTCTTTAAAAGGAAAGCTTCTGTTTCTTGATTGTAACACTGCATTTCTACAGTTACTAGACTGGCTAGGATCCAATCCCTTTTTATGTACAACTTCTGAGTTTTACTCGCAGTTTTAAAAAGTTTATGAAAAGCTCGATCTCAAGTCAACTCCGTATAAAAAGTTGTGAAACAGCTGCCTAAATGCCGTTCCTTGCCCATCCAGGAGGTACCTAGCGCTTTGCGTATGGGTCGTTATTAAGTAGCACAATGTCTGCTCATCTGACGTACACTGAAGGCTATTTAAATGGGCAGAGAGTCATCACACTATTCTCAGGCTACGGTGTCAGAATAATTGTTACTATAATTCCGATTCTGTAAGTAACATGCTCTGTATAACCTAGTGAAACGTACAGAAAGGTTATTGTTCTCTTCTGGATGACAAGATCATGTCTTAATCTAGAGTGTATCCACACGTTTGAATGGAACAGCAATTAAAAGGACACAGTATGCTTATGTTTCAACTTTTCCATAAGTTCCTTCTGGAGGCCTGTAATACTTTGGGAAAGCCTTCAGTTGCAGGGAATTAAATGCATACTTGCGACATCCAACATTCTTCATTGTATTTTCTCGCCGACAACCCTCACTGGGGAAAAAAAACAAGCACAAAAAATGACAGCAGTAAAAAGGAAAAAAAAAAGAAAAGACTTAAACTAAGATGAAATGAACTGTTATTATTTAGCATTAACAAAAAGTTGGTTATATTTAATGAGCGCTTAATTAATTTGCCGCTGCAAATATTAAAAATGATGACTCATCATACAATGCTAGTAAGAAGCACACAGAATGGACACATGCTATGTCTGATTGCTAGTTTTGCATTTCTAAAAAGCAGCAGTGCATCTGCTGCAAAAGTTCTGTCATGACGGTTTCATGTATTTCAGGGTACGCTGCTGTGGAGCTCACACGCGCTTCATTGCACAAGGGATCCCACGAGATTGCTCACAAGCAGTTCTGCTAATGTATTAGTATATTAAGCTGAAAAAGAAAACCTGCTGATCTCTCAAGAAGAACTTTAAAGCCATTTCATTGTTCCCTGTATGTCAGTATTATCAGTACTTACTTAAAGATTAGAGCTGGTATAAAAATAATGACTTTCTAGTTATCTCTACATGCATAAATTGACTTGCAAGCCAACATACTCTAAAAAAAATAATCTTAATCATGAAACAGCAGCTTTGTATGGGTGCAAAAAAGATTGGCTGTGTTGACAGTCATCACCCCAAGGAAACAAAGCTGTGCAGAATTTCACTTTTACCCAATGTTTTGGTGCAACTGCCCCACATTACAAAGAGGTTCTGTGCTACAATAAAAAACTACTCCAGTTATAAGGCTTCTTTACACTTGTAAATCTACTTCACAGTTCCTTTGATTATATTCAAAAACAGACATACAAAGAGGAAGCACTATCTTCTAAATATACGTGATAAATCAATTTAGGCTTGCAGGAGAATGTCTTTCCCTGACAGAGAACTGAAAGCTAAGCAATGCGCTCTGGAACTTCATGGCCAAGTGTACAGTACACCACCTCACGCTGGAAATGTCATCTTATTCCCATCTTTGGGATGGCTGCAGCATCTTTCAGATAAACTGTGATCAGCTGATTCCAAAGGAGGGTTTGGATTCTGGTTCAGTCTGAAAGCTCTCTGCTCTTGCTGACCTCACCGTTCTTCTAATTTTGGTTAATAAAACTGACTGTAACTGTCTTCTGCATGTACCACTTAGTTTAACTTCATAAAATATTGTAATCCTTTGCTCTAAGAAACAGTTTAAGTAAGTTTGAAACTTGTCTCCGGAGCACAGTCTGTGATTGCCGTTTACAGAATGGATTGTACATGATGATGCTACTTTTATGTCACTGGTTTGTATTTCACAGAACCCCCCCAAAGGCTGCTGCAGTCAAATAGATTCACCAAATGTTTGCACAAGTTATAATTCAGAGCTCTATAAAAACAAGAAGTTTAAACAGCAAATACAGGATGCTGGATGAGCATTTTCACTCCAAAGTGAACCATTCTGCTCATAATTCATTCAGCTGCATCTGGTTATTACACAGGTTCCTCCATGGCACGGGTGGGCCACAGAGGTGGTGACAAAGGTGTATTTCCCACACCATTTCCTGTGCCAAGTTTCTTCTGCTGGAGGCACATAAGCAGTGTGCACTACAGCATTTTAAATCTGAATGCCTGACTGAAAGCACAGACCAAGCTAAAAAAAAAAGAAGAAAAAAAGATGAAAACTTGTCCCCTTCAAAGTGTAAGAAAAAAATGGCATTGTTTTTAAAAAGCCTCGGCTTTCATTTGAGGTGAATTTAAGGGTGGCTGTACTGCAGGCCTAATGATAGTCATGAGCAAAGTCCTCATGCTTTATTTAAACAGATTAATGTGGATATGTCCCATACCATCATACCATGATTTTAAAACTCGGCAGCAGGAAGGCTTTAGGATGCATGCACATATATATGTGTGTGTCTGTCTGTCTGGGCTTTTTTTCTTTTAAGAACAAAATTGGAAGAACAGCGAGGCAAAATACCAGGAGATAGTGTACTGTACAGTCTGATTTCATGAAGACATCGATATAACCACATACTTTTTTTTTTTAGCTAGAATATTCACCAAATCTAGGATTTTATTCTAACTGTCCTTTTTCTTTTTTTTTTTTTACACTTTCTCTCAGAAGCTTTCAAATTCCATTAAAACTAATAATAAAACCAGTAATAAAACCTATAGTTACCTATATTTTTTGAGCACGTTAATAATAGTAGAAAATAGAAATCACAGTACTAGAGGAGTTCTCCTCAGAAGCCCAATTTTCTGTCATCTCAGGCACCAAGCGAAGTAAATCCCTTTATGAATTCAGCAAACTACATTAAACGAGGTTAGGTTTTTTAATCAGCTATTGCTATTGACAAGCTCTGCCAGACCTCTGCAGCAACACAATCTTTCAGTTTAAGTAGGCCTCTCCCAGTTTGGCGTTATACAGAAATGATGATCAAATTTCATCTGCAACTATTCTGCATGATTAAACTAGGCGAGCCGCTTTAGTCTCTCCACTTAAAGAACTGTTCACCTCCCATCGTCCGTTTGTCTCTAAGCCACTATCAACACCATAATTTATTAAAGCTGTCCAACACTTAAAAACAGAACTAACAGTAATATTTAGTATAATTAAAGCAAAACCCAGTGGAAAACCTCAAACTCCCGTACTAAAGGAGCTAACTGGTATCTCCCTCTTCTTGCCTGAAATATTAAAGACCAATACATTTCACTTCTAGGATGATAATGACCCTGTTTCAGAGTAAGTTCTGTAACAGAGCACCTGAAGCAGATCATTAGCAGGCTGATGCCAATTACATCCCCTTCCTGACCACAAGTCATTCTCTTTACGTCTTTAATACATTACAAAATGCAGATCTACAAATAGAGTGAGATAATTCTGCATGCAGCGCACCACAGGTTGTTTTTCTGAGCGGGTACACTAGGCTATCGGAACAAACTTAACCATGAGAAAGGAACGCCACTATGGTTCTACAAACTGTTCGGCAATGGAATTTGGATATTATGCTTTGAAATGAAGGTAGAAATCTGTTTATTTCTTTAAATAAATGTCTTATAATTTCTTATAAACCCCACCCGTGTTTTTATTTTTCTCTTCATACTTCGTAAAAATGAAAGGCAAGATTAGCATACACTTTAAATATACAAAAAGATACAAATTCTTTTCAGATAGAGTTCCTTTCTCTGGAATACATGAAACAAGTAACACAAAACTGTATTTGGTAAGAGATCTTCAGGCCGGCTAAAGTAACGAGGTAACAGGCCAATGTCAGACTATGTTACAAGCACTGAAAGCAGAACAATAATTTGAAGTTCCAATACAGTTCTTTCTGATAAAATAATTTGATGTATATTTACAGTTTAGTACAATAGAAACGTAAAATTGTAAGGCATAATAATAATTCTTGGCAGACAATGCTATGACACATTCCTCTGTCCAGCAGGTACCAAGTGGCAATACACATTCAAGCACTTTTTTGTGTTTTGTTTTGTTTTGTTTTCTTTTTAAAACCTTATCTTCACTTGCAACGTAATCTGGCCACCAGGTACGCTATGCTCAGAAACAGCCACACAATCAGTAAATTGGGGCTGAGAGCTAGTAAAGGAATAGAGTAGAGGAGGCTGGGATCTAGTCTGAAATCTCGGATGGGCACCAAGCCACTCAGGTTCTTCTGGGTGACTATCTCCCGTGTTCCAATGCTGTGAAAAGGAAGAAGGTTGGGAGGAGGGAAAATAAAACAGAAAGGAAGACGGACATGCAAATGAATGTATGAAAAGAGATGGCAACACAAGGAGGTCAAGAAAATGAAAAAACATGGAAGAAAGCACAACAAAACCAGAATATGAAGTAAAGAAAGAGCGAAAAAAAACATCTCAAAAATATGTATCAGCACAATTATAGAAAATATTTTTTGAATAAAAGAGAAAAATAAGAAAGAAGTACTGTAGTCTACTGAAAATAAACACATGTAGGTTGAACATAAATGGTTTTCCATGTTCATTCTTTCAGATTACCACGCCATAATATCCCATGCTGCTCTGCCATGCTTCCGCATGCTGCAAAGAAGTAGAGCTCTGAAAAGCAAGCTGAACATGAATAACCATTGTAGTATTTGACCCTTTCAAACATCTTTCCATGTAGGCTGCAGTGAAATAATTTAACCTCTGAACTACCTGCTCCATACGTAAACAAAAACCCCAAACCACCCACTTACTTTTCTGTTTCAACATAAATTCAAGTGTGTATCAATACGCTTTCCGAAGGTGCCTCAATATATGCACGTGAAGGCAGGACACGCTGCACATATCATTATGGCCCTGCTTCCTGCATTCCTTTGAGCACAGAAGACCTATAGCAGTGAACACCTCTTCATGTAACCTGAGGTTTTGTAATATGGTGTTTCATTTTGGATCACCCTGTGCGGTCCAACAACTAAATGCAACTGTGAGCCTGATCCTGTTAAAACAAGCGCACTCACTCCATCCATAAAAGCTGATACATAACCTTGCTGGTTGCATAGCAAGGTTAAGTAACCAACAGACAACATCTTGGAGGACATCAGAGATACCCTGGAGGTGGTGAAAGAGAAAAACAGCGTTCAGATGCTGGTGACACTTCAAGTCAAAAGGAATTAAGTGGGCAGGGAACTAAAACAGCTGTATTTCTGATCTGGATTAACACATCCAAATTGCTGATAAGAGTATGTTTTCACTCCTGGTGCCTACACCAGATAAAGGCAGGTTGAGTCTGTGATGCCTACAAATCCCAATTATCTTTGTTACAGGGCAGAGGAGGAGGGTGATCAGGAGAATCAGTAAGTGGAAAGCTAATGTTGACTGGAAAGCGGTGGATAAAGTCTCACCAGAATAGTCAGGAGGAAGTGTTTTAGGATATGGAGAAGGAAGTAAAACAATGGGGAAGGGGAAAGAGGAAGAAAGGCTCGAAATCACAAGGTGACATTATGAATATCACATGCCACATCTCTACCATTAAAAATCAGTTATCAAGCTGCTCAATTTTACACCAAGACATAGGCACAGATACATACAGGGGGAATGGAGCAAGTGCTGGAAAGTGCTTTCTCTGTTACTGTTGGCCCATATAGATGCTTCTACCCAGTCATCTTTTGGAAATACCAGATATATCAAATTGTACAGTGTCTCAAAACATTCATTGGCAAATGACCTCAAGGAGAGGACCAGGGTGAAGAGACAAAGCAAATTCCCTGCTAATCCAGTTTGTGTATGGAAATCCTCTCTGTGAAGAGAGGCTGGGGCTGCCTCATGCCAGTCACAGCTGGTTCCAGCCGGCTCAAATGGACCCACAGCAGGGCACAGCTGAGCCCCTCAGCCACGCTGGTGCTGCTCTGGGGGAAGCCTGTGTAAGACAGGGCAAAACACTGCATGGCAGTGAGGAGAGATGAGAAAAGGTGTGACAAACAGCCCTGTGAACACCAAAGTGAGAGGAGGGGAGGAGATGCGTAGGAGATCCAGAGCAAGGATTCCTCTCCAGCTATGGAGAAGACCGCGATGGTGCAGATATCCACACTGCAGCTCATGGAGGACCCCATGGTGGAGCAGGTGAATACTTCCTGAAGGACTGCAGCCTGTGGAAAAGAGCCACGCTGGAGTGGGGAAAAGTTGCAAGGAGGAAGGAGCAGCAGAGAGGAGTTGTTACGGACTGACTGCAGACCCCTGTGCACTGCTCACTGTGGGGGGCAGGTAGAGGAACTGAGAACAAAGGAGCGAAGCACTTGTGCCTGGGACAAAAGGGGTTGTGTTTTAATTTTTGTCTCTGTTTCTTACCATCCAAATCTATTGGCAGTAAGTTAATTTCATTTAAGTCTGTTTTGCCTGTAGCAGTAACGGGCAAGTGATCTCTCTTTATCTCAAGAGAGATCCTTTATCTCAACCCACGAGCTTTTTCATTGTCTTTCCTCCCCTTGTCCTGTCGAGGAAGGAGAGCAAGAGAGCAGCTGGGTGGGTGTCTGGCAGGCAACAAAGGTCAACCAACCACGATTTTATTCTTAAAGCAGGTCAACCAGTGAAGAAACCCAACCAAACTTTTTGCCACGGCGGGTTTATTGCAGTGAGTAGTCATACCCAAACATGACTGTCAGGTCTTTTTAGTCAGCACCATGACTGCTAGAAGAGATTATTTCCCTCACTCCATTTCTGGCTGCTTTTCAAGAGCCCCTATCAAAACCAGCTCTTCTCTGTTGAGTGAAATGCTTGTGTCACAACTTCCTAATTGGTTTAACGAAAATAAGCTGGCCTACCTTAAATGTGTAAAGGATTTTGCTACCCAGGCTGATTTTGACTGAAGCTGGATCAGACTATATTCACACAAGCAGCTCCACTGCTGTTGTCTGACAGGACAGTATCTGATAGGAAGAGGCAGGGCAGGGAGACACAGGTCTAGTGGGGAGTGTTGGCACTGCTGCAGATGCAAGAGGCTGTGTGATCCAGCTGGACTGTGACTCTTGAGCTGCTTTTACTGGCCAAGTAGTCATTTCCTCTGTAGCCTGGACTTCCAGACCATGATTTTGCTACTTGTAGGCTGTGAGTTACCATATATTTGATTTGGGACTGGAAAAGTTGCAACTTATTTACTGAAAAAGTGAGTTTATTCTAACAGGATATTTGTTTCTAAGGTGAAAGTCACAAACTTGTATCTGCTAATTTCTACAAGAAACTACAAGGAGCACTCAGTGTTCTCTCCCTAATGTCCATGCTCACTGAACATAATTATCACAGATACATAAGTATCGCAAGACTAGGAAGGAAAGCAAGACCCTGAGGAGAAGTAATGGGGAACTAGCACCTTTGAAGATGAATATCACAGGGAAGAAGAGGGTGCTTTCTTAATTTTTCAAGAACACTGTAAGCAAGGATGCTCTTCTTCTCTGGGAAGTTACCAGTAGGGGACAGATGAAATACTTTCTTTGACTCCCACAACTGAACATTGTGTTTCTTCCTTGCACTTCCAACTTCTCCAGAAACTTCAGAAGTCTTCCAGCACTGAACCAAGCCTTCCTTTTCTGGTACAATTACACAAATAAAAGACCCAAGTTAAAAGAAAAAGCAAGTTCTCTGAATGCCCTGGAAGCAATTTGTGACTCCTTCACTGTCTGTCATCTGGGTCAGGTCATCCTGTCCAGGTTAAAATAGGCTTGGGTGGAGTTGGGCTCCTACATATTTGTTCCATAATTCTATCTCTCTCATGAAGCTGTGTTAATTCTGTCTCATCGTTCCTGAGCAGAATTGGAAAGTGATTTTAAAAACACAACCACCTACCCTAAAGAGCAATGAGATGTGAGGAAGAAAGAGTGACGTGCATGAAAAATGGTCTAATCTTAGTATTCCTTCAGGACTAGTCAGTATTTGTTCTGCACAATCTCTCTTAGTCAAAGGTTTAACAGAAGAAGAGAAAGTCATGTCTTTCACTTGTTAGAGCAAGTCCCTGATGTTGCTAGAACACACGAGCCAAAGGTTTTTATTAAATTGGCTCTCTTTCAATATCCCTGTGTAGGTCAACATAAAGCAGTGCCTTTCTTGGGTCAGTATTTTATCTGATCTTGTGTTATATTAAACTGATAGTCTGAAGGTCCAAAACAATGTTGTTATTAACCTCCTTCTCTGCTGTGTCCATGACTGCATTAAAGAAAAACATTAACTCAGTAACTGATCTAAAGAAAATAACAAGATTCCTAGTACTATGCTCATTCAGGTTTTTTTCCTTACTAAATAAACTGTGCAAAGTTTTTTTTCTTTCAAATGTCTAAGACAACAAGTTGCATAATTTAAATAAAGGTATCTGAGAGCCACTTAGCTTAAGTTAATAACTTCTCCCTCAGAAAGCTGTTCCGAGTTTTGTTTCTAACACCGAGGTTTAATTAGTCTCTGAATGCAGTATTCATGTACTGCACTAACTCTGTAATAATGCAGCAAAAAAGTACAGCAAAAAAGTGAAAATAAAAAAGTCCAGTGACATCCAATTAGATGTAGCTATAAAAAAGAAATGATTAGTGTAAGAGGCTGCAAGTGTTATTATATGAGACATTTTCCTTTTACGTAACTGAAGAGTAAGAAAGGGTCAAACAGCAAAAACATACAGAAAGGATAAGAGAATTGAACACTCTAGAAAATTTGGTGAGAAGACACACAGTACAGTACATTCAGTAAGAGTGAATGTTGAAAAACAAGACTGAACAGCATTGTTGAACTACATTGATAAAAGACTAAAGCTAGATTTCTTATCCTTTCTTTTGGTATGTGAGTTACGGAGTTTTCCAGCAGTGCTTGAAACAAGGCATTGAACAACAGTAAACAGATTTAATTTTTTTTAGTACAGTATTTAACTCTGCAAACATCTCTGCTGCTTCAGAATACAGAACGTCATTATACTGAGAGACAACAGCACACTGACACACTGTGATGACGTTTGGTTGCTGTACTGTGAAACACTCATACTGACATTTCACCCAGTGAGCAGTGTTTCACTGCTGAAGAATACAGGGGGCAAACCAGTGCAAACTGCGGGTGTCTGTGTTTCCAGGAACAAAGAGAGGTCATCCCTGGGATATCTGCCTATCTAGAACTAAGAAACCCAGTGCTATGACAGTTCAGGTAACCTCAGCATTGAGCAGCTTTCATAGAAGCACCAGTTTCCTGTTCTGTAAACTCAGCATTAATTGAAAACACATTTTTACGTGCGCCTCTCAAAACTCCTGATTTACTACTGAAAACTAAGGCCCATCTGATCCAAATCTGGTAACAACCAGCTTTAGCATATGCAACTCAGTAACACATGCAAGGGAGGGATGATTTCTAGCAGCCAGTTTTGCAGTTTTCTGGCTTTATTTTACCTTTTTCCTTTTGACAGAAACAGAGACCAATGCTCCTCTGCAGTTTGCATGGTTCATTTAGGAATAAGTGACACAGTCAGACTCTTACCTCCTCATACACTCCAGAGCTTGGGTGAAGACCTGTGGAGCCATTCCATGTTCATGCTGTAGGATCAAGCACTGCTCTAGGGTGACCGACATGGCAGTCCTATCCTTGGCACTTTTACAGCTTGTAAATCGAACGCCATTTAGTCTGCGGCATATCTAGAAATGGGATATAAATTCATCATTCCTTCCTCATGCATAACCTTCTGTCACAGAACACACCTGTACTTCTCCTCTAAGACTCTGATGTCAAAAGTTGTCATTGCTGAGAGAGCAAAACTTCATTACATGAGTTATAGAGAAAATACTGATGTAGAAAATACATTTTATCTTCCCATGTCTTGTTCTAGAGGAGGTTTAACCTAGCAGCATTTCCAAGCTACGTGCAAGCAAATAAAGAAATTCAAACATACTGGTAACAGAAAAGGGGAAAATAAATATGTGTACAGAAAATCATCTGAATTATGCTTAGATTAATAAATACCTCAGCAGCTTGCCAAAGGATATCAACATTCTTATTTTTCCTTGCATGTACATTTTGTCCCAGAAATCTTAACAGTTCAGGCAGGCACGTCTGACTACGAGATCGAGGTAGACCTGTAAAACAAACAAAACCAACTCCACTTACTTATCTGTATTCAACACTTCTACACAGATAAGTTATGTGGAAAGTGTTCCTATATGCCATTGCAAACAGTTGTGTTTTCTTAAAGCTATCAAAGCTTACAACAATTAATACAATTCTTAATTACTTAGAACCACCAACAAAACAAATTCGAGTTCAATTGAATTCAGCTGGAAATACACATTGAGGTTATGCTAAACTTCAGGGGCTCCGAATCTGATAGCAATATAATAACAGAGTGAACAAAGGGAGTAAGAGTGGTATAGAATCTTGTTTTGTGTGTCACAGATGTGCTTGCTTTCGCACACTGTTCAGAACTGTAAATAAACATGTAACTGCCTGTACTATCACTCCTCAGAGAGGAGAGGATACCATGCATGTCTCCACAGAAACCCTGATGATATAATTTTATATTCTGCTCACATTTTCAATCTTAAATTTGCGAGCTGGCCAGTTTTCAGTAACAAGAAACAATCTTTCCGTCAGGACACTGCACTCCCACAATGTGTTTATTAATATTTCACTAAGTTGAAATTTTTCAATATTTCAGAGTGCATGCAATAGTCACCTTACATGTTCAAAGTGTTACATGTCATCACGTCATCTCTTACACGCGTAGCAAGATACTCAAAGACAATCAACAACAAGTATTAAACAGGTTGTCTTTTTTTAAAGGGGTAACTACAGAGGACAAGAACTAAGGCTTTGACTGGATAAATAAGGCAGTATGCACTATTAAAAATGATTATGTGACAAAAACAATCCTGCAGATGTGATACATGAGGTTTTCTTTTTGGGGGACATCTCTTTTCACAGTAAATAGTATGTTAGCAATATCACGTGCTAGCCAAAAATATTGTGAGCAAACCAAAATCCTTGTTTGCTCTGCTTGAACTCTACACCCAGAAAGAAAGTAATACCAGTAAACAAAAAGAGGGCACAGGCCATCTCCACAAATATTTCTAAAGACAAGGTGAGCCAATGGAACAAGGAGAAGGAGCTAATGAAGCTAAGACAGTGATGAACTTAAAAATTCTGCAGTGCTTTAAATCAAGAGCACAGGGACAAGGACACTGGGTCAGGAATCAACTTTCCTTGTGTACTGTTCGTGAGCAGAACATTTCCTACAAGTTGCCAGCAGATAATTCACTAGACCTCTGGTCCTCTAGGACCAGACCTCTAGGAACCATTTGGGTTCCCTGTTGCCTGTACTTACCACAGACTACACCACTGTCTGGACATAATAACCACCTGTCTTACAGTTAAATGTAAAATGTTGTTCTCTCTTGAAAAGGGTTCATGGAAAAGTATGTTTCACTTCGTATGTCCTAAATGTCACCCCAGAGGAGGTACAAAACACATCCTCAAACCTCCCTTACAACAAGCAAAGTCCCAGGTTTGGCCATGCAGTCTCAGCTTTTCACAGAACATCTCTTAACACAACTGCTGGGACACCCACAATGTTTTTTCACACTTCTAACCAGAACTTTGGCTTAATGTTTATAACCACAAACCATCTGTCCAAGCTGGACTACAAAAGCAGGTACAATATGGCTGCATTTACTCAGGACAGTGAAGCAGAAGGAAGTTTTGGCAGTGAGCAGATTTTCCCCCTTTGTGGTATTAATTTCATGTAGCAGGGATCAGTGTAATGACAGGTATCAGAGCACTTGAAAAAAGACAGGTGGACACAAGATTATTTTGTTTTCTTTCACTGTTAAGGTGCATATTAATGCCACCTGTCCAACACTGCCCACCAACCTTGCTCACAACCTCAAGTTTACTTGAAGACAAAGCTCTGGTATAAGGAGTAAGTGTTACTGGTAAATGACAAACTCAAGGTTGTGGCACCAGTGATCTTTAAAAATAGAGGAGAATAAGTACAAAATCATAAAAGAGTTCAAAAAACATGAAAAGAGAATGAACAAATGACTGGACAGAAAACAGACTGCAGGATTAAAACATTTCAGGAAAAAAAGCAAAAGCTAAAAGATGACTGGATCAACATAAGAGGTTTGGGGATGAGGGAAGAGACTAAAGAAAAAGAAAAAGCAAAACCAAAGACAAGAGGAAGTAACCAAATGGGAACTATTCTTATGGAAGTCTATGGACAGAGACATGAAGTAACGGGGAGAAAAGTAGAACAAAAATCACTTTAAATTGATTAACTTTTGAACTTTACAAGAAAGCCTGATGGTAGATAGAATGAAAAATTAAAACTCTATAGCTAAAATTTCAGAGAATTAGTTATGGAGGATTATAAATGCCTGGAAGGAGGGAAACAGCTTCTGCTCTCAGCTGCATCAAAAAGAATCCAGGGTAACTGAAAGTACAAAATGTATAACAGACAGAATTCTTGCTATCCTGTTGTATGTTGCTGCATTTGTATTTCTGCAAAAAAACTGCAATTGTGGGACCCATAAAATTAGTTTACAAGAGGGCTGATACTAATAATAACCAATGAGTGAATTTTCACCACTTTTGCTGTAACATGTGAATAGCATTTATGCCACTACCTCCCACAAAAACAGTAGTGAGAAATTTTCCTATATAACCGGTAAAATTCAAGCTTGTAGCTATTGTCTCTCTTCCAGGTGCAAGACATCTCTGTTGCTGGCTGCAGGTGCAACAATTATAGGCAAGTGCCAAAGGATAAGCACAGGGAAAGCAATTAAGTTCCTAAAAATGGGCAGTTGCTCTCTGTACAGGTTATCATAAGTACAGAGGACCCAGCCAAAAACTGCGCATAAAAGTAAGTGCTGCTGCTACAACCTGTCACTTTTAATGCATTCCCCTCACAGCAACCTAACTGCCTAGCTGCATGTTTATACAGCACATTATGCCACTTAGAAAGAGCAGCAAAAAAAATTTAAAAAGGTAATTTGATCAGACTGACCTTTAAACCTCTTGAATCTGCTCTACTTATTACTAGTGTGTCAAAAGAGTTGCATCATTTCCGGGAAGTTACCAATGCTAGCGCATCATCAGCATTTAAATAACTAATATGAAGGAAACAAATTTAAAAATCACCCTGGATTGTGCTGTTCAACCAAATTTGCCATTAATTACCAAATACTTACAATCATCAGGCAAAACTTCCTTGAACTGCTCAAAATACGAATTCAACCGCACTAAGCTTTCCATGTTAATTATTTCTTGCAGTGAGGTGTCTCCAAACCTTTAAAAGGTGAAGAAACAAACAAGTTAAGCTCAAGGTAAAAGGTTTCTCTTCTTCAAAAACAACCACACTTGGCAATATGACTACCAGAAAACAGTTTAAAGATTCACCCCATTAAATTTCTAACCATTCAAATGCAGAGTAAAGTGTAATAGAGAAGCGTTGTAGTGATTCATTACAGAAAAAGAAAATATATGAAAAGGGGAAAAGTGAGGAAGAAAAGTGGGAAGGAAGATGAAAGAAAAATAATGTAGAAAATAGTACTTAAAATTCTTTGGCTTTTGTGCCTCCCTTTCAACATTAAATACCCATCTGGTAAATAATTTTGCCAAAATGTGAACTTTTAATGGTGGATTTACTAGTTTAGTTCATAAGCTAGTAGTAACCATAACACTGGTAGATGGGATTGAGAACTTTGACTTCAGATATGTACCCAAGAAATATGGATCTAGGAGTAATAAACTGTGAATGTAAATACAGACTGTCAACAATGCCATAATTAATCTCATCTAACTATACCTACATACATGTATGTGCTTACACATGTGCCTGACTTCACTGGAGTTCTCCATTAGAGCAGTGCTCCCTCAATGTATTCTTTACAGGATGTGGCTGTAACAGAGGGAAGCCCTGGTGGCTATTCCAAAACTGAACAGTTTCCCTAGCAAATATAATTACATTTTTCAGCTTTACAAGAACAGTCTTGCACTACATAAGAAGAGGGAGTCTAGGGGAGAGTGCAAAACCAAGAGGGCAAATATACAGCAGTACTCGGAAGATCTCTCAGCTTCTAGTGAGCTGTCACTCATAGAGGTGTTGAGTCACAGGCAGCACCTCTGTGTTAAATACCCCGTGATAGGTTTCCTCCTCTGAAAATTCACATCTGAACCACATAAACCTGCACTAGACTCAAACCTATGAGGTAAGGAGCTCCACAGCTATGTCCCATATGAAGAAGGGCTTCCTTTTGTTTATTTTACATTTGACAGCTTCATTTAATATTCCCTTGTTTGTGTATTGGAGAAACTGAATCACTGTTAGCAATGCAACAGTGTAAGTCCACGGACATACTTCCATCAGAACAGGAGATTGCTGAACTGCCATTAAGGTTGAGCTTGCATGACTGAATACATACTTCTCTGCTAGGGTTTGCTGCTCATTGATTCCCACATTGAAGAGAACAGGCTGAACCCTCAGTAACATGCCACTCTGAATCTCTCGCGGCAGCAAATCAAACAAGGCGCTTGGCAAAGGGATCCTCACATTAAATCCATCACTGCAAATAAATAAACAGGTATTAGACGTAAAGATCACAAAGCTACATTCCGAGAATGTGTTACTTATGTAAAGAGAGGGATAACATTTAGAACATAATATGACTATTAAAAAAAGTCTCAGTCAAAACTGAGGACTTAAAGGATCTGCCACAGCTTGCTCCTAATCACAAGAGCTATTCTAGTTCAAAGACAAACCTGCAGCAACCTGTAATGTTGATTTTACATCCTCATGGACATTTCAATCAGATCTGCCAATTTCCTGACAAAAGCTGATTTTGCTCTGCTCATTAATATTGCAGCTCTTGTACAGCTTGGGTAGAAAAAGCCAAATTTTGGCATGTCCCCATCTCATCAAGAGTAAAGTATATTTAATCTTTAAGTGCCTAAGAGGATACATTTTTGGATACAGTAAGTAGTACTGACATTTCTGGGCAGAACGATAGAGGCAATGATAGTAGCGACCCAAGCATAAATTGAAGGGGGAGCCAACAAAAGCACTGAAACAGAACCTTCTGACTCAGACCTACAAGCTGCTCCTGCAGCACAACAGGCTACCTCAGGTCAGCTGAACTGCTGCAAAGAGCACTGTGTATGCTTTATCTCATGGCAAATGTGAGGTTACACAACATATCTTATCCCATAGCATCAGTGCAGACTGTGGTATGTCGTATTACCCTGCGTTGGAACTGCCAAGACACAAGTTACTGTGGTTTGTGTGCTGTGTGTTAACCTATCAGCAGCAATACCTTGGTGTTACATTCAAGACTTTACAGTGCAGAACTCTCAAGTACAGCATATACTCTCAAGTATAGCAAAAGAGCTCTGAGAAGTATTTAATAAGGTAATCAAAATTGGTCTGTCCCACACTTACATTGGATGGACACACAAATGCTATGCTGTGTCTGAAAGCAAACAAAATATTTTCACCTCTAAATGTAAAGCTTCTAATAGTCTGCACCAGAATACATATGCATGATTCCCTTCTTCTCTTTCTTGAGTAAAATCTAATAATAAGAATAATAAGCAGCACTATCAGATCTGCAACTAATGAAGACTGGTTTCCTGCTGATTAGTGTCCTATAGCTGATGGCAAGTTTCAATTAAAAACTTTCTTTGGAAGGAATTTTCTGTCAGCCATTTCCACTGGTCTCAGCAATTTCTGTAACACACATGATTGGACTGCAGATCTCCCTCAGCCAGGGAACTCTTCATTGCATGTGAACCTTAACTTAAAGTTCCTCTAAATGTTTTAAGAATTCTAGCTCTTTTTCGGATGTAGGCAAAGCTCCAGTGAAGCTTGGTACAGCACACTGTAATCGAGTAAGCCTTATTTCCTCCAGAAACCAGATTTGAAACTAGAAGATTCTAAAGACACATCACAGAAACATTAACACATCAACTTTTGTGAGGCCTCTGTCCTTCCACAGCTTCATCCCCATCTGTGAACTGGCTCCCTCTGGGCAAGAACTATTGCAGGGGCCCATCAGCCCCATGTCAGAAACCAGTGCAAGGCCAGCTGATAAGCAGGCCGAGGCACTCAAACTGAAGCATGACTGTTTGTTGTAAATGCTTCCCATCATAATAAAGCTGTAACTGATCACTCCCACTCCAATTTATGTGTGGATGTGAATGTTTGTTACTGCAGACTTTTCAAACAAAAATTGCTTCTAAGCTTGAAAATATCTCTTTTCAGGCAAGTGGCCAAAATGAGCAGCACGCTGATGTTTAACAAACATCCATAAGTTAAAGCCAGCTTGGCCCTGGTAGTTTGGAAACTGATCCTAAATAGGCCTCAACTTAGCAGCCCATTAACTGCCTGATACACATTTCATGTCTCATTGTGCTAACAGTGACCCGTTACTCAGTGGCATACAGTAAAGCACTGACCAACTGATCAACAACAGTGAATTTCAGACAATGAGATCAGCCTCAAAAGTCAGTCTGAAATTTAAAAGCAGCATACATGCTTCAAAAAAGATTGAATACTTCTGGCTCATGATTGTGGAAGGCTAGATCAAGGTGATATTGTTCATAAAACAATACTGCCATGGTCTGAGTCTTGCCATATATCCCTTTTCAGCTTAGCTCCCTGTAAAACAAAACATCAGTAAAAATGCGTAAGTCCACTTCAAAACATTTATTTGAAGTTCTGAGGAGAAAAACATAATGGTATGAAAGCACATAATTCATTTCAAGTGCAGGGCCACTGCTTCTCCCCTCCCAATTTATTTTTTACCGATTTCCAGTGATGACGGGCAGCATGTCGGTAGATGTATTTGATGTGGCCTGAGTTACTTTAAAGGTTACATTCCTCAAGTCCATGATTCCCAAACTCATATCCTCCAGCATTGCCAGCTCCTCACCTAAATCAAGTAGGAAAAAGTAAATCATGACCATAACTTGTTACATACAACCTCTCTATCAATTTGATGATGACTGTAGGTCATTGCTCTCATGAAGAAGTTCTATGGATGAAGAGGCTCTGGAGCCCAGGCCTTCACCTTGACCTACACACTGCAGACAATGTCATGGGTGACAAGTTTAGAAAACACCAATTATCTAGCACAGTCGAGATCACTATTCTTCAAGTAGATTATATGCTAATTTTCCAATTTAGATGATGCTACTAAGCACTTCTCAGCACTGTCATAGCCTTGATATCTTTTGTGTTGAAAAAGTGTGTTGGAAAAGTTACAATGTATTCTGGATTTGCTCACTTTGTCCTGTAGGAATACAGGAGGTCAAAAAATTCATGGAGCGTATTTTGGGCACAGTTTCTCCCAGTTTAACAGAATTTAAATCCATTTCTTCTCTGGAAAAATCAATCAATATGATACTTTAAAAAAAAACCTCAACCCTTTGACATTATCTATTATAGCGCAAGTACACTTTATCTTGTAGAAGTAATCCAATTAAATGTGAAGAAATTCAGAGTTAGCTAATTAAGTACTCCCGATATAATCTGGTTTTGCCTTTCAGTTTTCAAAATAACTTTGTAGCTGAGCTGCAGACTGTTCCAAACACTCATGTTCTGCTGCAGCCAATTTAAAGCAGAATTTGCTGACTTGGCAGCTCATACCACCCACTTGCCCTGCGCCTTTACCATAAGTGCTCAGCAGGCTCTCAAACTGCGCCAGCAAGCCAATGGTATAGAGTTGTCTTAGAAATCCATCATCGTGCAGGCAGTTCCTCAGCTTGATAATGAAACCACAAATGAGAGCTGTCAGCTGTGGGAGAGAAAACAGAGAAGAGTGAAATGACTCAAGACAAAAAAAGGCTCTTCAGTCCCAAACGGAAACAACATCATATATAAGAGGTGCCATAAAATCCATCAGACTGATGCTCTTTTCTCTTAAATGACACTCTTCTTTTCCTTGCAGCTGAAGAGAGACAACCAAACAACACAAATGGAAAGGTTCATAAAATCACATTTTGGACTCACTGTCTTCATTTTTCAAGCCCTCTCACAGTAGGACTGCTGGTGATCTCACATCCATTTGTTTTCTGGACACTGTAACTTGTATTAGTGTTCACAACTTATGGATTACAAAAGAGTCTCCTTGGAGAACTGTTTTAGTTCCAGATGGAAAAGTAACACAGCTAGTTCCAGGTCATGAATTTTGATAGGATGAATAAATTATATTTTAAAAATTACATCTTAAGAAAGCTTAAAAATGCAATACCTGTTTGCATTACACAAAGAGTCAAACTATAGTGTTATAAGCTATTCAGGATAGTACTAAGTTCAGTACTAAGATCTAAGATTAGTATTAGTCTTAATTCACTCTGTCAACAAAAGAATTTCCCAGGTGATTGCCATATGCTATATACGCAGGGGTAGGACTTTGTTACAGAATTAAAAAAAGGGAATACATTTCTGTTTATGATGGGTAAACATATTCAAAGCATTAGGTTTAAAAATTATCTGCAATATGAAGTGGGTTTTGCAAAGAAAAAATCCCTTAATTTCTCTCTCTGAGATATTACATTTTGGGACAACAGCCCTACCAAAAAATGTCCAAGAGAGAAGTTATTTGAAACAAATGAATGAGATAGTAATTTCACAGGGAAGTAGACACACTACAGAAGTGTGTCAGGTGGATGAAATGGGGCAGGTTTTTTAGTGCGGACACGTGCTTGTCAGTGGCTGACATAAGAGACCCCAGCAGGCTCAGAAACGGAACTTATAAGGGGAAAAACAAAACCCAAAAACCCACCCAAACCCCAGTACTCTTATCTCTCCCTGTTGCTGGACTTCTCTCCTTAGGTACTGCAAGTCCTGCTGACTTTCTCAATGCAGTGAACAATTAAAAGTAACCAAGGGAGTACACTTTCTGCTCATGGGCTTTTTTCCTCCTCCTGTTTCATATCTTAGTTCTGGTTTTAGTTTGGTGGCATTTGAAGGCAAAGGTTATTTCTGTAAACAGCAGTATATCTTCACTAGTTCTGGATAATTTTTTTTTTTTAAATAGTGAATGTATACCCAAGGGGACACTTAAGTTATATATTGTTAAATGCACGTAAGTGACCAGTAAGGACAGGATAGCACAGGCTGTGAGAGGAGATCACAGTGTCAAACCCAAGAGTAGAACAGATCTGAAAATTTCCAAAACCAGTAATCTTCCATATGAACCCCACCGCATGTCGAAGTGCAATCAAATCATGCATCTTTGCTTGCTTACAGTTTGGCAGAAGACAACATCCCTGCGATACTGAAGGCTCAGGCAGAGCCCTATTGTCGGGGCGCTGTCCTGCATTAACAAAAAGACCATGGCTTTCTTTGCCTTGTCACTCATCATGGCTACGCAGTCTGTGAGTGTTGTCAGCAAGGGATAAAGAGCTTCACTCCATTCGCCTGGTTGAAAGAAGAAAAAAAATTAGCAGCACTGTAAGTACTTTATTTGAAGGAAACATGCATTAATAAGAAACTTCCTGTTGCAAGTCAGAGTTGTTGATAATTCACATTTAGGGATTGTTATATTTTGGCTGGCTGGTTACTCCCTGCTTGTCGTTAACTAAGTAATCTTACAGAGGGGTTATCACATGAGGAAAACATGGAGAATTTTACTCTGTAAGCCTGTTATGACTTTCCCAACCATGTAATAGCTCCCAGATTTGTGCCCACAGAGCAGGTTATACAATAGCTGATTTGGAAAGTATAACAGAAAGATGAATATCTATATACACAAGTGTATATCACTGTGTGTACATGTTCAAACACACCCTTTCGCAGTGCATACATGGACAGACAGCATGGAGTCCATCATGTAACAGAGATAGTGAACATCTGCTTAGCCATTTCTGTCAATGGGATTCCTTTCAAATATCTTGCCTTTGAATCTTTTGTCGACTCACAGATGCACCATTCAACTCCCTCATCATCTTACTAATCCTTTTGCACCTCAGTGAGGTGAGACGACGCTTATCTCCCATTTACAGCATAGGAATAATAAGGTGGAGAGGTGAAAAATTCATGTAGGTACTCTTTTAAATGTCCTCTGTTGGCTGAGTGGCTTTGAAGGCTTAGAGCTAGCTAGCAAGAAACACTTAGTATATTGATTTAGATGAGAGTCAGCCAGATCCTTGGAAGTAGTTTGCAGCTTGACTTCCATTGAAATACATGAGATATGTCCCAGAGGGACTTCAGGGTCCTACACAGGAAGCACAGCAATGAAATAAGGTTGCCACAGTCCTATTTTAATACCCAAAACATTATGTCTTCCTTTTTCCTAAGAGATTGCTCTGCCTTAAAATGCCCCACAAGCTCAGTTTCTTTTCTTTCCTTCATTCATCTTTTCTCTTAACTAGCCACCAATTTTAAAAACCCATTTCCATGATTGTATGAAAAATTATTCAAATGCTATAACCAAAATCCATTCTCCCTGCAATATAAGAATAGAACAGTGTTTTGGTTTTGCCCTCCTTAACATAATGTTAAAACAGAAGAACACTTCTCTTTTAAAAAAGGGAAAGACAATGTGTTTTATTTTTAAAAATAACCTGAGCTCACAAGCAGAACATGCACAACCCCAGCCCAGTTGGGTGTAGGAACAAGGCAATGTACAGATCAGAACCTGCATGAATGAGGGACTTTAAGCCCCTGAAAGGAAGCTGCTTGGGATTTTGACTCAAAGGCAGGACTAAGAGCTAGTAATAATAAATGTTTCTTTGATGACCAGCCAAAGAGGGGAACTTTGGAAGTCTGCTAACAGAAACATAACTGACAAGATTAACAGAGCCATCCGTTTTGCTTTTGTTCTACGTGGTAGATAGATAACCTAATAAACTACACAAAGGGGAAGCTGTTTGGCTCTGTTCCAGTGCCATAAAAAAGAGCAGGAAACATCAAAAGAACAGGCAAGGAATTACAGCTTGTCTTTTATATTCTATTAAGTATTTTCTCTCAAAATAAACCAGATGCCATAACATGGTCTCGTGAACACTTTACAAGCAAAACACAGATGATACTGTTTCTCTTACTACATTTAAGAGCTTTTCTATAAACAAATGAGAATGACAAAAAGAACTGAAAAGACCTTCCAGCACATCATCATCATCTCATTGCCTGGCTATACATACATGTATATAGTTATTAACTCAGTGGAGATTTAAAACTCTAGTGTGTCTGGCAGCGCTTCATCTGAGAGATGTGTTTATCTGTGGCAATCACAAAGCGCACTGGTGGCACGCCAGCCTGCCTGAAGATAAAGCAGTTGTTAGACTTTTTTTTTTCTCCCAATGCTCACATTCAATGCAGTGGCTCATCTGGGGTAATGAACAAAAATCCTGTGTGCTGTGTATTCTCTTGGTTTAAAATTCTGGCCATGAAAAAAACAAACCCCTGTCAGTCTGCAAAATTCTATATGTTTTTTGCTACCTAATTCACAGGGGTGTCACCTCTGTTCCTTTAATTTTTTAGTCAATGGTAGTTGCTATTAACAATAAATGGGGATAAAAGCAATTGCACTCCCAGGCTCAAATCAGGTTGGAACATTTCACTGGTAGCATTTAAATATATGTGGAAAGACACTAAGTGCTCAACTTTCACCCGGATTTTCCTGTACTTCTGGCCTTCCCCTCATTAATTTTCCTAATACAACTTTATTACAGAAAATATATTGGCTATCAAATCAATCCACAGCATCTTCAAACACCATGAGGCACTAATTCTAATGTGAAATCTACTCTGAGCTTTGCTGTTATGTACTATGAGATGACTAGAAGTTTTAAAAATTATTCTAGACTGCAGTGTGCAGATCTATAGGTAGGATGATGTGGTGTAGTGCCTGAAACTACGGAGATGCAACAAGTTGCTACAGATCTACATCAGCCAGAGACCTAGTCCAGGCTAGCTGTTGGTATGTCTGGGACACAAACCCTGCTTTTTAATCTGATGTTTCTAGTTCATGTTAAAAGTTATTACATTTATAAACCAGCATTGTAGAAACCAGCAGGATGCCTGTCATTTGCGTTAGGTACTTTATATTGTACAGCAAGACGCAAATCCTGCAGTCTCCACTCAGACGGCTACAACTGAATTCTGGCTGGTAAATAAGGGCCAGACTTGCCCCCAAAGCCTTTGCTATTTTTCTTATGACTGCAGCTGACCAAAGTACTTCATGTACACTTTGAAATGTGGCATTTTGAAAAGGGGAGGGACAGAGGGGGAGAGAAAGAAAGAAAGAGAGAGAGGGAAGGAGTGAGCAAGGGAGAGATGGTGGGAAGGTCTGTGAGTTCACATAGTGGACTCCTCTCACTATACACTACTAACAATTTTATAAAAAAATGTCTTATTGAGAGAACCTAATACATAAAAAGCCTGTATAAGTCAAGGATCTAATGTCAGGTGGGAAAAGCTTTTGCTTTTTTCTCCTGCAAGAGTCTCTATTCTCCAGAGCAATACAATTATTGTTAAAATAGCTGTCCTCCAGAGCCTTGAAAAGATATTTTTAGTCTTTTCATATTAAAAACTCCCTAGCATCCATAAATCAAAGTACTGGGCACCTGCAGTTGCCCTTGGTTTGGGACAGGGTTGCAAGGACCCATGATGTCTAAAAAAGAGATTTATTAAATAAGTGGTAGTTACTTAGCCCTGATCCACTGAAGTATGATGAGCAATGCACTTAAGCACGCAGTCACATCACATTTGGCTTCAGAGAAGTAAGCATTAAGTGCTTCACTACACCGTAGCTTCAGCAACTTAAGTTTAAGATGCAGTTTTGGGCATGTCTGGGTACTCAGTTAGGGTAACCTGACTGCTTTTAAATTATTCCCATTTTAAAAATAAATAAATAACATTTATTTATGCACCACATTCATATTTTGCAAAAATTAAAGGGATGATCCAAGAATTAATAACTTGTAGTCTTTTACTGATTAAAAACATTTTATCAGTGGCAGAAGGCAACAGGGTGGATAGCTGAGAAGAACATCAATAAAATTTGTGAAGATGAAGATTGTATCTATACTGGGCCTTTATTTCCCATTGGTTTCACTAAACCCAGGAGCCCATGCTGTAACAGTGCAAAGACCGAACCTTCACTGAACGTAGATTAAACTACTCTCAAATGGGAGAAGCTACAGCCATCTAGCTGGGAGAGTGTGGTATTACAGAGGCATATTTTTCAGATCTTGCAAAAATGCAACACAAATGTGTGCAAGTACAAGAACAGAGGAAAGAAGGCTAATAGTGGGATGAAAGTCTCCTAAATTCTGTATTCTGAAACATTAGATTTGCCATCAGCCTTGCTGACTGCTCCATGTTCTGCTTGAGTTCTCATTCAGAAAGGCCAGCCCAACAAACAGCACACATGAAGGGGCATGTCTGAAATGTCAGGCTCCCACAGACTTCAGTGACATTTGGAACAGGCCTCCAATCATTGTCACCTACAACAGTCTGCTAAAACACAGCAACTGGAGAAACCAAAGAGAACATAAACAAGCACTCTCCCATACCTGGACATGAGAAGTTACCACATACCCCACCTTGCGCTATTATTTAGAAAACAGTAACTTCTCAATATGCTTAGGTAACTCACGTGATATTGCAGAGCATTACCATTTCAAAATGGTCAATCTTAACAGCAAGGCACTTGTTCAGCTGTTAATTATGAACAAACCCCTGCAGTTTTCCGAAGAAGCAGAAGCCATGAATGCACATACCTGGACCAGATTCTTCCGGAGCAGGGCTGCAATCTGCACAGAAATGGAGGGGCAACATGCATGATTAAGGAGCAGCAACACAGTCTAAACATAAGCAACTCAAATGCTCAATGCCAGGGTTCTCAAACACTTTCACTGAACGAAGAGGAGCTCAGCAGAGATGCTCCTTTGCCCGTGGGCACGGAGGGCATGGGCTGTCTCCTCCACTCTGCTGTTTCTGATCAGAGGAATGCCTGGATGGGAGCTTGGAGGAAAGCCAGTACCTGCTAGCCCAGAGGCCCTCTGTGGCTTACCAGTCCCCAGCAATCCACAGGGCACAATATGAGAACCACTGGTTTAGTGCAATTATAGAATAAGCCAGCAGTAAGGCTGCTAAACAGAATAGCAAAAAACTAGCAGTAAGTTCAATGCACTCAACAGAAAATGACATTAAGGCACCCACAATGCAAGAGTAATATGGAAACAGTACTTTGCTATCTTAGACAAATTTCTGTTCTAAAATTTCTGAGATAGTTAACACAAGCATTAGATTGGGTATTAAGGGCTGAAACCTCACCAGTGAAGCCTGTGAATGTTCCACACTCACTTCAGTGGGAGCAAAAAGCTGTCAGATGCAAGTACACTAGAGTGCAATGCAAACACTAAAAGAATAATATACACCCTGTTATAGCAAGTCTGGCATTAATGAAAAGTAGTTTATCAAGCTAACAGGATTTAAACTTCTGTTGTTCATATCTAGTTTCACTAATCGATGAATTACAAATTTGGAAATAACAACAGAAAATACCAAATTCAATTGTATGCATTAGGACAATTAGCTGAGCTAGACAATCTGAGATAAAATCCTCTCAATATATTAAAATTCATCATGTTCGTTAAAGAAGCTACATGCCCCCATACAATTTAAGTAATGAATACCTAAGCCTGTAACAAAAGCAGAACTTCTTAAGTCTCCCTTCTACTATTTCAGACAGTATTTTAGTTTACAAACATTAATTTCTAGAGAGATTCTCTAAAGTCCCTCAATAACAACATACTGTCTCTGTTACCAATTCTGGAACTACCTTGGTTTTTTTAAAAAAAATCTGCTCAGTGTCATTTATTCAAAACTCAGAATTAGTAACAGAAAAAGTGTTGGATCCTTGAATACATGACAAGAAAAAACTTTAAAATGTTGTGATTCTGAACTTAAAGAAAGGATCTTCTTTGTCTCTCAATTATTCCCACGATCCATTGTGGAAAGTGACAGTGAAGGGGAGTTCACAGAATCATCGAATAGTTTGGGCTGGAAGGGACCTTTCAAGGTCATCTAATCCAATCCTCCAGCAATGAACAGGGACACCTTCTACTACATCAGGTTGCTCAGAGCCCCATCCAACCTGACCTTGAATGTTTCCAGGGATGGGGCATCCACCACCTCTCTGGGCAACCTGTTCCAGTGTTTCTCCACCCTCACTGTAATTTTTTTTTCTTACATCTAGTCTAAATCTACCCTCTTTTAGTTAAAAAGCATTTAACAGGCCAGGTTTCATGGGGAGTCAAGGAAAGTAACTCAATTAGGAAATTCCCATTGATTTCAGTAAGCTTTTTTCAAAGTATTGAACCTGTTCCTCTGTCAAAAATACTGACCATTCATTAGGTACTACATCTGCTGAGAATGTGATCAAGTACTCAGCTTGCCCTGGCTTAAAATAAACTTCCCAAGTGCAATTCAAATTGCTCATTAAGACCTATTAACAATGTTTGCACTAGATATCTAAGAAACAGGATTCCCTCTTTAGGATTTTTTAAGTTAAATTCATCCAACATTGGTTGACAGTCACACTTCAGATCTAGCCCTTGCACTTAGGTAACAGTGTGGACTGAATGGGAAGTTGGGATTTTTTTCCTATTTTGGAGGAAAGGGAGGGAAAGGTTACAAAAACTCTTGTTGCAAACCAATCCTTTGGTAGGTAAGTGCACCTACTTCCACTTTTAAATGGCCTAAGTGTCAAGATCTAGAGTAGATTTAAAAGATCAACTGAAAATGAAAGAGAGTGATTGTTCTAAGATGCTTTCAGCATCAAATTGTTTTGGGAAAAGCTTCTGATATCACTCACCACAGATTTTCCCTGTTGTTTTTAATATTGAAAATCTGCAACTTTAAATCATTGATATGAAGGTGCATTGAAGTTTACTGATAAAACTTTCATGTAAATACATATAAAACTTCATGTAAACTAGCTAGCAAATAAAAACATTTAAAGGTATTGAACTGGTAGAAGAAATTTAGCCAAAGATTAATAGAGAACACATTCTGAAACAAGAACCAACTCTCCTATTCCTTTATAATACACAAAAATGTCAATCTAATCTAGAAAAACATGGTCATTTAAGATACTAAGCAAATCATATGCAACATGTACAAAACTACACAAAAGATATTAACATTTATTTTAAATTCCTTCTTGCTTTCTCTTTCTTAAGGAACTGCCTTCCAGTGCAACATTAACAATGCGATGGACATGAAGTCACAGACACACGTAAGGGACAAAGGGCCATCAAACGATAAGACAGAACAGGAAGAAGGAAATGAAAACACAAATCAGTCTTTCTAGAGTTTAACTTGGCACACCTGCTCTATTAAGTGGCCAAATCACAGTGACCACATGTAAAGAATGTGAGAATAAGTCAAATAAGTACATACGTGATTGAAATAATTCTGACATTTAATGCATGGCTGCAAAACTGTCAACCTAAACTGATATATTTCATTCACATGCTCATGGCATTATGCTGGATTCAATCCAGCACCCACTTCGCCTAAAATTTTGATACGATTATTCCACTGACAGCTTGCACTGCCAATTCCGACCTTCCAGCTACAAGAAGTCTAAGTAACTGAGTGCCTCAGCACCGCAGCTTTTGACAATTGGGCTTAAAATTTGCTTTAAACTCCAGTAGGTTCATCCAAGTTCAGTTCATTCTAATGGGACTGCTTGGCTCCCCTCCTAAGCTCTGGCAGCCCAGCTGGGACCATTAGTGCTGCAGTAGTGCCCACACTGCTCTCATGTTTTATTTATCTTTTATAGAGGTTCGCTGTAATAACCTTTGATTGCTGCAAAGAAGCTGAAGCCAAGAAGGAAGCTACCAGAGGTGGTGTTTGACATACGCTAACCCAAACACCTGTTTTACAGCCAGTGTGAAAACCAAATGCCGCTGCCATCGATGGATCTGGCAATGATTTCAGTGGGATCAGGATTTCAAAATAAGTAGTTGGGCTTAGCAGCTCCCAGAACAGCACCAGCCCTGTCTGCCTGACATCAGTGCTCAACACCACCACTGAACTAAAACCACGCGGAAGGATGTAACAGAGGCTTAGGAGTGATGCCAGCGCACAGGAAGACAGCAGCAGTGAGAAGCAGGATCTGGCATACGCACTTTTCTTTCTGAGAGAATGGCATGCACAGGATGGTGTGGATGAAGGTGGTGGTGAGGATGATGAAGGTGGTGAGGATGATGAGGTCTCATTTAAATCTTCTGGATTTATCCAGTAGACACGAGTGTCCCGATTACCTTTCTTACTAGTACAGCTGATGTCGCACTGGAAAACATCTTCACAGCTGTCGCTCTGCAAGCGCTCCTTCTGGAGAAGTTTGTCCACTCTCTGTATAATACACTCCAGACTTTTGTCAACGTTCAACCAAACTTTCTCCTTAAGAGAAAAAAATTCTTTCTCAATTTAAAAAGAAAAGAGACATAGGGTAACAAATCCCCTGGCAATATATTTCCCTCTGTGACTCTAGTCACAGTTCCTCTGGGTTATCGTGTTTACATTTGTGCGCACACAAATTCTGGATATATAAATAATGCATATCAGCATGTCAACAACACATAGCAACATGACTTGTGTGGTAAATTGCAAAGCTATTAGTAAATTGCTGAACAATTTTAAGTGTCTCTTCCTGCACTGTTATTCCAATTTTCAGTTGGGACTATTGTTTATTCTTGAAACTCACATTTGATATAATAATTGCACACAATCAGACATCTTTTTTCCTATGTAATTCAGAGGGTAACAGATAAAACAACTGTATTGTATTACTATCTAAATAACTGAATTGGCCTTATTCATATCTCATTACTGATGACCGAGTATAAGTCAAAGTATGCCAAAACAATTAAACACAGCAAGAATCCATGTCATTTTGAAACTGATATTTCACAATATTAATAATTGTTTTAATTAATCTTGACTATTTTGGGGATTTAATTAACTTCTGTTTATATTACCACAGACAGAATTTACACAGCCCAATTCTCATTTCGACTGGCAGTGTGGTAAGGAAAACCATTCAAATACATTATGCAAACAGTTTTAAAATGCTGTTCATAATCAAAACAGAGAGGAACTGCAAGTTCTAAATATTTAGAGGAGAATGAAAACCAGGAAGGCTGAATTGTACAGCTAACGCACACAAAATATGCTTTATTCTGGAGAAGCGTAAAAGCCCTTTGTAGAACGGTCATTTTTTTCTTTAAAAGCTATTTTATTTCCCTTGGAACTGATTTTAGAAAAGCCATGCACCTACTGTAACAATTTCCACTGTTTAGGAGACCTAGAAATATTTATTAAGGCCTGTTTGTATCCCCATGCCAAGGAGTAACTGAGCATAGGATAGGGGCAAGGTCTTTGCTAGTTGACCAGTACCTCCAAATTACTCAACCGATACCAATATGGTGAGCAGTTACAGAGCTTATAAATAAAAGAACACAGCAAACAAAAACTAAAAAGAAGAAAATATTCATCTCTCCACTAACTAAACTTACCCATTCCTCTTCATGCCAATCCACCTGCAGAGACGATCGGCTATTTCTTCCTGTCCATCTGGCCACAAGCGTATCTTGATCATTTCTCAGCATCACTTGCTCCCCTTCTCCAGAGGTTGGAGATGCTTTTGAAGCGATGTAATCTGGCCTCGCAGCATTCAGTCCATGTATTGAGTTTGCCAACAGCTTGCAGTCACAGACTGTGACAAGTTGCCGGGTCTAAAAAGCAATAAACCCCCCCACATTTTAACAACTTGTCATTACGCTGTAAACAATTTATACTATATTTTTTCACAGAAATAAAAAAGAAGAACTAGTATTCTGTAAAAGAAACAAACTGTTGTTTAGAAGTCTCTAAGGTGTCTTTAGAATAATTTTACAAAATGGTCTTAAAAAGCAGTATAGGATACCAAAACACAAATGGCTCATTTCCAAAGTCTTATTTCAACAGTGGAAAAATACAGAACTGTTTCATTAACTTTTGCCCAGTTGCTGCTGCTTGGCAGATGATCCAGAATAACATTAAAAAACCCATGTGGTTATAGAGAAAAGAAAGCGAAGAATGCACTTTTCTGGAATATGAGGAATGAAGAGGGAACCAGAACTCCACTGCACTCTCAAGAGGAAGTGAAGCCAAATGTGTGTAAAGCAAGAGACAAGCTAAATAAAAAGCAGCAAATTTTAAAGCCTGGTCTGAGTTTGCTTTTGTTTAGGACTGTACACATTACAAAACACTACTGAACAAAGTAAAATAGATTTTTCAAGAAAATCTATTAAAGATAGAGACAGAGAAAAAAATACACTGTGCTTTAGCGGGGAAATGTATTATTGTCCTACCTTGTCTGCCAGGATGGCAAGTGTTCTTTCAAGGCCATTAGCTGATCTATCCTTGGCAGCTCTTGAGAGTCTTTCTGCATAGTAACTGACTTGCGTTTTCAGGGTGTTGATTTGTGCAATAATTTCCTTCGCTCTAACAATGTCCTGTGGGATGTATATTATAGACTGGGAACCTGTTGAAGTGCTGAAAAAGAAAGACTCATTTTAGGGGGAATGTTATTGAGAGGTATGCACATTACAGTGGCATGCTGGGGAATTAATGGCAGACAACAAAAATTTACCTAAGCTAGCAACCGACAGTGAAAGGCCAGTGGGCAATTGCACAGCAGGAACGTGATCCTAGAGCCTTCTCTGCCTTTACTGAAAGCATTCAGATGCAGATTTACTAATCTCTTATGCCAAGTAGCTGCGGACAGAGCTTGTGTACCAGAGGGACAGTCTTGCTGAGGAGAATGTGGGTGATGGATTTTGCCATCAGATACAGAACCACTGTTTGCAGAGACAGCTTGCCCCACTCTCCCTCCCCTTACACCACAGACACTTCACTGAGGCCTGGTTTACAAACCTGTTTTATCACATAGCTACTAGCACCATGAAAAGAAAATCTGCACTCCTCCTAACACAGAAATGCCTCCCAGATCTGTAATGCAAACACTGTGGTATGGACAAAAATCCTTCTGCTCTATTGCAGGCCTTATTAAAGTCACACCAGCAAAAGCAATCTTATGATATATAAAAATCCAAATATGTATCCAGGCTAATCCAAAGACTCTGTCCTTGGTGTAGCTTCTGTTAGTGCACACTTACTACACTATACTAGGGACATGATATAACTCTCTTTATTATGAATTCAGCTGTAACAATAAAAAGCAATACCAAATCTTGGTTTTTTTCAAAGAAACTACACCAATAAAACATATCTTTCTGTTGGGATATGCAGATCCACTAAGACTACTCACTTGGCAGTGGAGAATAGTTTTGCCCTCTAAGTTTAGATATCTACAGAAGTTGCTTATCCAGGCCAAGACAGATGCTTAGACTCCCTCTGTAACTGCTGAAGAGAATACAGCACTCCTAAAGGGTGATTTAATCCTACCTGAGAAAAGCCATTCACAAAAGCTGCCTTGTAGCTTAGAAAATCACTTTAAGCTGAAGTTGTGCTCTTGGTTAACTATTTGGGACCAACCCACCACTACTCCCTTTGCCAGGCAATGTGCTGGATCTTTCCTCCTAGTAGGAAAGCTATACAAAGATCAGGCCTTTACATCAACTCCAGCTGTGGTGTGATGCCCGATCACAATGTGGCATCAAGCAAGAGGTGACACCAATTGTATATTATCTTAATTTTATTCATTTTTTCCCAGTCATGAATGGCTTCAGCACAGTGGCAGCACAGAAGACCCCACTGTTTGCACCCATCTCAGCACTGTTCGAAGGACATAGCTACGCTCAGAGACTGCACAGAGAGGAGTTTCTTTTCCAGGCACAGTTACCTCAGTTTACAGCCTCTGAGAAGTGTGAATTCCTCTGCTATCCCTAGAGCAATGCTGTTAATTTCTGCAGTGTGTCTGAGGTAAGAAAAGAGAGTTGTGTGGGACACGCTTTAAAATCATTGTCACAAATACCAATTCTTGTCCTTTAACTGATATAAAGGCAAGTGGGGAGCTTAATCCCAGTATCTGTTCAAGCTCCATTACAGGAAAAGATGGGGGATTTGTTTTCCAAGGACAAAATGACAAAGTGATTCTTGAAAGAGTTTCCTTACTCGTGTCCCTCTGGTCAGCCACCTGAGTAGAGCAGAGAGCAATCACACCCCAGTACTGCTATGCCATACAGCAAATTAATCTTGGCTTTTTGGACTTTATCTGTACGTGATTTGTGCTCTCTATTGACCGGTGATCTTAGTGATAATTCCTCTGAGCAATTTCTTTCCACGACACAGTGTGGTTAACATGCATAAAGACATATTTGGCAGGAAAGGCCATGCAGCATATTGAGATCTGATTTAGAATTATTACGTTTTTAATCACAAACACTTGCTGGGATGATCAGGGAGGAAAATTTACGGCGTAAAGTTCACATATATTTACTTTCCAACCTGCAATTGCTTTTTCAAATGAACAGCTCTCATTGTACTATATCAGCAAACTGTAACACAGCCTTAAACTCTCAGTGGTTCAACCTTTAACATGAGTAATTTAGGGCAGAACTTCTGCACTGTTGAACCGTCAAGTAATGCTTCCTTTTCATAGGACTGAACACCACAACATGAAGAAAAATAAAAGTTAATGAAAAAGATTAAATGAAGACATGGGTTACAAAAATATAAACCATGCCAAACCTATCACCATAAAGATTTAAAAATACGTAGAGTTATCTTAATTATCTTCTACCTCTGGCAGAAAGTTTCTCCAAGCAGTTTTCACCGGAAATAAGAGAGAAAAAGATACAAAATTCTTGTGTTCTGCCAGCTTTCTAACTTTGTATGATCAGAGAGAGCCAGGAAGCTAGCTGTTCATCACAAACAAACATTGCAGATGAAATGAAATTCATTCAGACATCATGTTCTACAAAGCAGCTACAATTACTTAGAGCACGATTAGGGATACCATGATGCATGACATTAAAAAGCCCTGCACACTTTAAAACACACCAGATCTTTGCCAAAGAAAAGAAAGAAAAGAAAAATAAACCAACCCAAAGAACAGAAACCCTCTCTACAGAACTCTCAGAAACAGAAAACTCACCAACACTCCTCATAACTGCTAAAAAACAAAAAACCAAAATAAAATTAGCAGATTGTTAGCAAATACCAAAAGCAGAAAACAAAACAAAGGATGTCTGGGGAAATAACTTATTTGAGTCATCTTTTCAACAAGGCAGGTACACAACTATTAAACTTGTAAGCAAAAAAACCCACAGATTGCCAGATGATGATGTGTTGTTCTGGGGAGATGTTGTGGATGCGCCAAGCACAGTTTTGCCAATGAAAGGAGAAAGAACTGAATGATATCTATGTAACAGTGAAACCGAGGTGATGGATCTCAGTTCTACTATACTGGTGTTTGTGATCACACAGAAGCACTTAAAAAGAAAGTTATTCTTCAAATGTTTAACCTGCAGTTTTCATGGACCCAGAAGGAACAGTCCTGTAAAGCTTAGAGAAAAAGTACTGGATAGAAATTAAGGTCTCCAATCAGCTTAATTACTGGGGGGCAGGTGGGGAAAGACAAGGAAACTTAGATATTGCAGGAGTGAGGCCTACTTCAATACCTAAGCTGACAGAAGGAGGTTATTTCAGAAAGCAATAGTGGTATCAAAAGAACAGAAGGGTGAGCCTTGCACAGCAGTGTTTCCAGGCTTACAATTTCCTCCAGTCCCATCCTAGTGCACTCTATAAGTCAGGAATAATTACACTAGGCATATTTTTGCACCGATCTTTTCATCAGTACATATCTGACTGATGTTCACGGGATGCTGCTATTCACTTCTCCACTGCCAAAATTATTTCTGCAGTTGGCAGAGCCTGGTTTCCACGTCACTCCTTCCTCCCATCAGCTCCAAATCTCACAGATGCTTTCTTTGGAAGGGCATTATCAAGGTCTCCCTTTCCCTGGCTACAACGACTGCTTGACCTGCTGCTCTCATTTTTCCTTAAATTCTCCATACTGCAGCCAAAGTAATGCAGCATCACCTCCCATTGGGAGCTGGAGTGGGTGCCACACGCATCTCTCCCTTTAGCATATATGACCTTTCCAATTTCTGTCCCTTCCTCTAGTATATATGGTTGCACTTCCAGAGAGGTCACTAATCAGTCCCTGAAGACAGGACTGTGCAGGTCAAGTGTCCTGCCTGTAGAGCAGAATGAAGCCAGATTCAGAAGCCTAATCTGTGCATAAACCTTGAGGCCATGCGGAAAAGCCTCCAGCAACAGCCCCAGAACTAAACCCAAGTTGCCAACAAGGAATTTGCCTGTCAGGCACAGCTGTTCTGTACTGAAGTGTTCAGCAACAGGACCCTGAAGCTATGAGAGGGATGAAAGTCTCCTGAAAATAGTGGGTTGGAAGCATGATGTAGGGCAGCTGAGGAGCTTCTACAGAAAAAACTTTCTAATGCACAATTATGTGGAACCCAAACCCAACTTCTAAAATAGCTAAACTATTGAATGAACAAGTATTGAGGAAAATTAAAGATTTCAATAAAGAGACTATTAGAAAGGGCCCATCAGTAAACAAATAGATATGGTAATATAAAGGGGAAACTGTTTTACCTCTCCTTCTTTGGAAAAAACCATGGAACAATCTTCACAATGTATAGTAGAACTATTGAATGAAGTGCAACAAAAACATAGAATGGAGTGATCTTCCAAATCACTGAGCATGGAGCAGGAGGAAAAGTCACAATAACAGCTGACACAACAACATTTCTACTTACTGTTTCTTTGCTTCTTCAAATTTATGCAGCTTTTTCCGCAAGCCACCTGATTTAAAGCCTTGACAATGAGCTGCTGGTGCTCCTATGGTGACTATGTCGTAGTTCTGATCTGGGATGGACAAAAATGACTTACAGATGAAAGCTTGTCATCTTTAATGTGGACAAACAACTGTGGAAATTCAAAGCCTACTCCAGAAGTAATTTTTGTAAAACTTTGTGCCAGTGTTTTGAAGGACATGGAAAACTGAATTGTTATAGGGGCCATGGAAATCCATCAAGTACTTTTGAGATGAAAACCATACTTGAATGCAGGTCCCCTATTTCTTAATCTAGAAAACTGACAGTGAAAAAGAAGCCTTGAACATTTGTCTTTACACAAAACCTGCCATTACTGGAATCACTCACATGGATATATAGGACAAGTGTGTGTACATGGTTAGTGGGAATTACTGTTAAAAGAAGGGAAAACCTAGGTTATTTATGAAGAAACAAGCTTGATTTGAACAAACTGGTGTGATTTTGTGTAACAGGACATAATGGTTCGAGAGAAAAAGCACAAAAATTAACAACAAACAACAGTCAGAACCTTTGCTCTTCTGCTGCAATTCAAAACAACTGGAGGGGACATACCAGCTTAATCCAATATATTCCCTAGTACAAAGGCTGACTTGTGTCACCTAGGTACAGTTAACTCCTGAACCTAGTTTTGCCACCTGTAGAATAGCAATAGCTATACTTACAACTCTTCTTTTGCTTGAGATTTTGCATCTGAGGACAGATGGTGCTACAAAAATGCCAAGTAGCACTACCACTACAGAGCAGTATTTTGTAGAAACTTGGCTATATGGTTGAGGATGGAAATCAAAAAAATGAGAGAAAAGTAACAGAATAACATGAAGAAGGAGCAAAAGAAACAAATACCTGATCCTCCATCATCTTGGACTCTCATTCTCTGTATATGTAAATTTGTAGGAACAAATTCCAATTTTTTATCAGCTTTCAAGCTACTGGCTTTAAATGAAGGACCTGAGAAATGCAGGAGAAAATTAAACATAAAACCCCCCTGCTTCTGCTTATGCTAAAACATTCAAGGAGCTTCATTCATCATTTGCTATGTGCTGAAAGTAAAGCAGAGAAAAGAAAAAAATATCTGTCTGTTACTGTCTGCAACTGTTCTCTACTTTCAGGATAAAATAAGAGAATGAATAAAACAGACAAATATTCCCAGATCATTAGAAAACTCATAAGTGCTAATAAAGAAATCTAGTAATAGTATTTTTTACTCATAAAACTGAGTACCCAATTTCAGAGAAGCACTAACAATCACAGTTGTAAAGCATCACATCATTATGAAAAAGAAATCACCTTTATACTGGTGCAGGTCAGTTAGATTTTCCTGATAAGTTAAAATAATTGTTTGGTACTGTGTAACTATTTGTCGACGAAGGCTTTCCCAACACGGAGACAGTTCTCCTAATTCTTCTAGTTCACAGACTCTAGAGGGGAAGGAAAACAAGAGAGGTGTTTAGCTCTGTTGTCCATTTGACCAAGACTGAGTTTCAAACGGTATCTCTGTAGCACCATCCTCAGCTGACACATTCTCAGTTCACTGTAGTCCAACCTACTCACCAGACTGGGAATGCTTCCACACATACATCCCAAAAGCACAGCTGTTGAGCTCTACTCAATGGGGCGGAGTCTACTTGGAGGCCTGT
>NW_010164890.1:0-6443 GCF_000695765.1 Mesitornis unicolor | reverse complement strand
GGAAGGGGGGAGGGGTGGGGTGGAAATCCCTATGCCAGAAGCAGACTTGTTCAGTGCTGTAAATCAGGGACTTCCAAACAACCTAGCAACAATCATTCCTCTATCCTCTACACTATCTTTGAAGTCTCCCATCCAAGCACAGATCTAGGCAAGCCATGATTACAATAGCTTGTGAAATCTGTCAGATCACAGAATAAGGTGGGAAGGAAAGCTGCAGATTTTCCTGACATGAAACAGCAGAGGGCATTAAAGGACATTTCTGGGGTTCCCAAGAACTCCCACAAGGACAAAGAGGACCTGCATAGGGACTATGGCTCTGTATCTCCTGATGGGTAAATCTAATAGAAAATACAAACCTGATCAAAAAAGAACTGCCCTACACCCCAAAAGCAAACCAAGCTCTAATTACATGCTTGCAGTAAAAACTAGCTGCACTCATATGCCAGCCAAAGAACTGAAGGTTTCCTCACCACTACCCTGTAAGTTAGCATACCAAAATATAATTAAATGATTGAGACAAACACCAAGTCCAATTTGTGCTTCTTTCTCAACACATTAGAAAAATCACACACAAAGCAGCTTATTAAGCAGCAACATTTTTAAAAAGGCATTTAACAATCTGTTCCTTATACAACTCTTTTCCAGCCAAATTGCACCTATGATGTTATAACAGAACTGCTTTGAAATCAAACAAACATGAATTGCGTATTTTTTATTATGCAAAAGGTGGTTAGTGTATTACAATTCAATTAGCACACATAGACATCGTTTTCTCTCACTACACTTTATAGGCACTCCAGCAAAACCTTGATATACATTTACAGTATGAAATCACATTTAAGTCTGATATGTCTAAGGTCAGAAAGCTGGCATGCACAGAATTATGAGTTTCACTTATTTTCTTTGCATTGTCCTCTTCACCTAACCTTCCCATAGGTTTCAGAATATACATTTTTGAAGTTTGCTTTAAGTTTCTCGAGTAGTTTTTTATCATTTCCAAAGCACTGCACCTTGCCCAGTTTCATATACGAAAGGGAGACTAGGCTTTACAACAGTATCATCCCACCAGCTGAAAGCACAGGGTCCCAATGACTGAACACAAAGAGGCACAAGGTACCACAGCAAGCCCTTCCACTGCAGTGCTACATTTGGCCTGGAAAGAGTAGAGATGACAAGAGAAACAGGGCTTAGAGCAGCTCTGTCGTTCAGTCTCATGGTCAAGCACTTTTGTTAGGACTCCCATGAAACTTGTACCTTCGGACTGAAACCTTTCTAAAAGTAGTTTGTTCTCTTCTAAAATTGAATTTACTTACCCAGAGAGAAAAAGACCCCAATGTTTCCCACAGCAAATAGTTCTTACAGTCAATCCCTCATCGATGCATAAAATAGCAATGCAAGCTGTGCCTGGGATTATAATTTACCCATTTGTATCACTGAGGTGCACATCTGCATCACTTTGTGCTCAGTTATTAACACTAAGTATTGCTGGTTCTTTTTCTTCATAAAGGGTCACTGGTACCAATGTGGTGTAGAGAGTCTTTTTGTCTCATGAATAATCAATCAAAAAATCTGTTCTGTCTTTCTAGAGACAAAGCCCATTAAGGATAAAAAAAATCCTTCCCCCCATGTGTGTTTTCAAAAAAGCTCTGGGTAAACTTCCTACTGGATCCTGGGGAAACACAATTTGTGTTTATGTGGACATGTATTTGTGCTTACGCCTGTCAGGTGGTAGTTGAAGAACCATGGAAAAGATCAGACTATTAAAAGCAAAGTGATCTTTGCATTATTGAAGCTTGTTGTCATGCATATATTATCCAGCATCAATTATGAATTGCCATTTCTGAAGCATCAGGTCACTGTTCTTATGTGCTCCCACATTAACTTGCAAGATAATCTGAAGACATCAGACATACTGTCCTCCACAGACTTGTCCTTCTCTGTCACTCAGTATGTGACAGCACAGCTGTTTTCAAAAGTTAGGTAGAAAGAAACACACGACTGTGTGGACAGAAGTGCAGGTACTGTCTTTCTGGACAAGTATAAGATATGCTGAATTTCTTGCTTTTGTAACAGAAATGCTTTTCCAGAGAGGACATCAGCAGTGTCTTTTTCTGAAAATTAAAAGGCTCAGAATATTATAAAAATATATAAGAATTAAACACTAGTCATTTTTCCTGTAACTTAAGATATACTCTAAAGCAATTAAAGCTTTTCAGCAGTTAAGCTGCATTTGTAAGAGATTTAGGGAATTACAGAAGACTCAGGATCATTGTATTAGTTCTGTTCATCCAGTTAAGTCATTATTCAGCCTCCCTCAGCATAGGAATACCAAGCCTGACAGGTGCTCCAGGCTAGGAGATATCTAGCTTTTGAACACAGAAATGTATATTTAAGTTAATTCAGTCTAGGTCAAGTTTCATTTCCTGAGGTTGTTGGAGGCAGAACTTAATAAATGTACTTAAGAAAATGAAGACTACAACGAAATGTCTGTGGGTTTTTACATTTTCTAAACTGCTTTTTCCTCTGTCTGAAGGATAATTTCTACTTTTCCTTTTTCAACTTCTTGATTTGTCAGTTTAGACATGATTGGTCTAACATGAATTCATCATAATTACCAACTCATTGGAGTGTCTGTTGAATTACAAGTAACTAGTGTCATCATTATGTTATTCATCTTGCTATTAACAAGAAAGGTTAAAAAGGTTACAGCAGAAGTCCAAAAGTCAGAATTTCACTGTTCCACTCAGTTCTGTGACAGCTCATTACAGAAACTCACACAGATCATAATTTCCTCCCCCTGTCTCCCCCACCTTTTTTAAAGTGTTTTTTTTGTATATAATATTAAGCAGAGAGGTTTATGCACAATTTTAGGCCCCGCCACCCAAATTTCACATCTGTAAAATGGTAAACACAACAAATATCATTAGACATTTGGTTATGTATTAACTAGTCATGTGCATACAATTGGTGAACTTCTAAGCAGGCAGCATTACAAGATTAGTAATTTTATTATAAAATGTATGAATTGCAATCAAGCTTTCCATAGCTTAGGATACGCAGTGTCTTCTGAGTTAACCAGCTGTGCATGATGGAAAGTTAAAATTTGGAGATAATTTCCCTGGGACCATACTTTACATTTTCATCTGTGCTGACATTGTTACTGATGAGGATGAAATTCAGCAAAATAGCAGCAAAAGGAAAGATGCAATGAGCTTGTTAAAATCTAGCTGGACATGGAAAAGATGGAAACAGACAGAAAGCCTAGAAGTTTATTTGACATTTACAAATGCCACCGGGCAATATTTTTCCAAATTTGTTATTTTACTTTGGAAAGAGTTTGCAACTGATGTGTATACTATAATTAATGTTCATTAGTTAACGTTTGTCATCATTATTTTAAGGTTTCTAACTAAAACTACATATTTGATTTCTCACCTGAAAGAAGCAGCTAAGCTATACAAGATAATGGTGTGCAAAGAGGATAATTTGAAAAAAAAATCTATTAAAAACTAAAGAAGACAAACACATTTCACAAATAAAGAGAGCAGAGAAAAAGAACCGGTTCCTTCTGTCCTTGGGAAAAAACATTAATCTAGGGGTTTGTCAGGAAGTCAGTCTTGGTGCCCAAGAAGTAAAGAGAAGTCTTTGGTTCTCAAGCAGATCTCTTACTGGAACTGGATACATGGGAAACATCTCCAACAAAATTTCTGCACTGGGACTCCCATTTCATGTTCCCTTTCCCCTACACCTTAGTATCTGGGACCAGGATACAAAAAAAAATTAAAGTCTGGCAAAAGATAAGAAAACAGAGAACGCTGTTCCCTGATCCAGCAGTGTTCATCCCTGCTGATCACATCAGGATGATTCATTTCTTGCTCACTGAAGAGCAGGCATGGAGTTTGCAGTACTTAATTATTTGGTAGCACTGCTTTAAACTCTTCCATCTGTACAAAGTTCCCCAGTTTCACCACCGACAGGTCTTAGAATAGGTATGACACATGGAAATAGTCAGAGATAATCATATGTTTCTCTTGATTCAGGAAACAAGGATATGTCAGTTGGTGTCTCATTCTGCCGTCTGCACTGCAATAATGGCCATCACATCCATATGAAAAAGCCTTAAAACAAGAGCTAAGAAAAACAGAACTTAAAGAACTGCAAGGACGTATCTCCATAGTGTCATCACTCCCTGTTCCTATGCAATATTCTAATTCATCTGGAAGCCAAACACGTACTCAAGAACATCCCTACACAGCTTAACATTTAAATACATACTTAAACACTACAAAGGATCTTCAGCTGAAGTTTGAAGGTAATACAGATGCCAGTTCAGTGTATTCAAGATAAAATAGCATTATCATTATGTAATTAGCAGAATTATCATAATTCACAACTATAACCTTACACTAGCATCTTCCAAACACTGCCAGGTTTGATCCTCCAAAAGATCCCTATCTTGATCTTCCAAGAGGTTAAAAAAAAAGACAAAGGTCATACACAGATTAATTAACACTGTTGTCTGAAAGTCTATATTAAGCCCAAGATAAGGTCAATTCAACAGAATGCAACTACTTAAGTGAGCACCAGTTTCGGTTTAAATCAATACTCAATTAAATATTTCCTGCAGTCTTAGCCATTAATTGTTTCACAGTGGAACAAATAACATTTTAACTGCCTGTAGGCTGGCAACAAAAAAACTATTCCTTATTTTGTAATTGTTTCTCTTCCTGGCACACACACACTTTACTCCTCTCCAAACACATTCAAAGAATGAATATTATAATGTTCATACAAAGGTAGAAAATGCATCTTTTGACCACAAAAAATAATTGGGCTAAATAACAGCAATTAGAAAAAGATTATCTGAGAAAGTAATAACTTTAATCAAAAACACATTTCTAATAATTTTTGTTCCTCATCCACGAAAACATCTCAATCTTTTTCCAGATTTAGGATGAAAGTTATCTAGTTTTCATAACTAGCATTTTTTTTAGAATATTTAAGCTTCTTTTTATAGTTTGTAATTAAACTAGGATAGTATCAGTAATATTAACCTCAAAATACTGAAAAGAAGAAAGTAAGTATCTTGTATCCGTAAAGTTTCTAATGTCCAAATAAGATCAGGAAAGAAATTGCTTGTTGGGATATTATTCCTGCAATTGACAGAACAACAGAAGTCACACAGTGCTGGATTTCATTCACATTATATGAAAAGCATTAAAACACCTGCTCTGCCTAAAATGAAAGGGCTCATTTTTCATTTAGAAGATTCATGCATACCCCATGTCATAACATCACTTGTACAAACCTCTGCCATTACTTCATTTCTACAGAAAACTCACATGGATGCTTTAATTTCCTCTTTTCCAGAGTGGCGAATAAACTACGTCACCTCTCACTTTCTCTACACCACCATGCTGCTCAGGCTTCAGAAATGCATGGGTGAGGGGACCCCACCAACTCCCACTTCCAAAGTTCTACTGTCTCCTCTTTTGTTGAGATTAGTTTGCTCTCACGTTGTAAAGCCTGAATAGACTTGTTTGCATGGACATCAGCTTCCCTGCTTAATTCCTAAAAATCTGTATTAATGGCCTTCTGCAGACCTTATCTAGATTAGCCTTTCCACAACTCTTCACTTGACTTAATTACATCAATGAGAGAGTTGAAAACTACCTTGTAAAAAACATACCTACTACTGTTGTTTCTCCTCTTATGTAGTTCATAAAACGTAGCAGGAGATACCAAAGAGAAGGACTTCAGGGTGTTGGTCACCACATCCTCAGCTGCACGAAAGAAGTGTGGCCAGCAGGTTGAGGGAGGTGTACTGTGTTCCCACCTGGAGTACTGTGACCAGTTCTGGGGCCCCCATCATGAGAAGGGCACCAAGCTGCTGGAGCAGGTCCAGAGGAGGGCCACAAAGATGATCAGAGGGCTGGAGCATCTCCCCTACAAAGACTGACAGAGAGTTGGGGCTGTTCAGCCTGGAGAAAAGAAGGCTCCAGAGAGACCTTATTACAGCCTTCCAGTTTCTGAAGGGGTCCTACAGGAAAGCTGGGAAGGGACTTTTTACAAGGGCAGGTAGCAACAGAAAGAAGGGGAATCATTTTAAACTGAAAAATGATAGGTTTAGACTAGATATTAGGAAGAAATTCTTCACTATGAGGGTGGTGAGACACCAAGTTGCCCAGGGAGGTTGTGAATGCCCCCTCCCTGGAAGTGTTCAACGCCAGGTCAGACAGGACTTTGAGCAACCAGATCTAGTGGGAGGTGTCCCTGCCCATGGCAGGGGGGGTTTGACTGGATGATCTGTAAGGTCCCTTCCAATCCAAACCTTTCTGTGATTAGAACTGATGGCATGGTTTTACATTGCAAAAGGTAAGTAACCCTGATAGTACAGAGTACAGTATGCTGTTGTCTTCGTTTAAGGGTCAGAGAGAGAGAGA
>NW_010164889.1:0-2167 GCF_000695765.1 Mesitornis unicolor | reverse complement strand
GTGCCTGGTCTCTCCGAATCCCGTCCCCGCAGTGTCTAACTTTCTGTTCTGTTACTTTGCTTCTCCCCAGTTGCCTTTGCCTATTTATGCTAATAAGCAAAATATTGATAATAGCGTTTTAAGCATGATGATGCTCCTAAGAAACAAAGCAAGGGCTGTTTGAATTTATTTAGCAAAGCTCTTTTAATTTAGGAAAATACATACATGCTGCTTAATTATGAAACAAAGCTACTAAAACTATAAACTATGTTTAGTCCATATTAGCAAGATGGGCAACAATAGTGTGCTGTGTTTCCATCATCAATTGCACATACACATGCACATGCACAACACATCCCTTTTGTAGAGAATGAATTAAGTAAATGTAATTTTTAGCATTAATTTGGACTTGTAAATTTAATCCACTCAAATATAAAAAGTGTTTCCTGCACTGAATATTCCTGAGGTGGTTTAATATGCTTAAAATAAATATTGAGCAGCTGATAGAAAAACATGCCCTCCATATCAAAAAACCTGTTATACAACAATAATTTAAGTGCCTAATTAATATTTACTACGCAGGGTTTGAACTCCTAAGTAAATATTCTTTCTAAAATATTCATTGTATCATCTATACAGGTGGGAAGTACTGATGGGAATAGATTACAAGTGGGTTAGCCAAAGGCACATTATAAATGCTGCTGTATTAAAAAATACTTGCAATGAAATTAGAGTAGTTGATAAAAAAAAAGTTCAAGTTTCACTTCTTCATCATTTTCCATCAGATCCTAAATTTCCTGAAAGTAAAGGTAGTATCATTTCCCTGAAAAACATTTGTTTAAAAAATACTGTTAGTAATACACCATCAAATACTTGTTCACAAAAAAAAAATGCTGTGAGGTTCAGTTCCAAACACAGCAGTGAGAGCGATGCATAACTGGTGAGAGTACCCTGTGCCTCTATCTTACTTGAACCATGAGCCACTTTGTCTTTTGAGTTACTCCCTATCTCAGAACGTGCTAAAATCTACCAGAAGAAAAAAGCTTGCTATTCCTTTTGGTTCTAAAATTTTCAGTGGAGAATTTTAAAAGAGTCTAGGGAAGTAAGGTAAATCTTCTAAATGAAAAGGAGCCTATTTGTTTCCTTTTCTTTTAAGACTGGACAGAAGAAGGAAAAATATCACTATAAGTGTGAGTTCTCTATGATTTTTTTCCTTCTGAAGTGCATATTCAAGTATCTATATTAGGAACTATAACAAGCTCTTTAACAAAACAGTTGTCTTGCCTTGCTACAACCTAAAGCTACTCATCCTCAGCAAAGGATTAGTTTATATAAGCAAGAAGAATTACAGATGTATGTATACCTACAGGGCTATGACATAATTAGCATCACTGAGACATGGTGAGATGGCTCTCATGACTGGAGCATAGGAATAGAGGGATATAAACTCTTTAGGAAAAACAGGCAGGGGAGAAGGGGAGGGAGTGTTGCCCTCTACATTAAGGACCAGCTGGAGACCTTGGAGCTCCATCTGGAGCAGAGTGAGGAGCTGACAGAGAGCTTATGGGTCAGGGTTAAAGGGAAGGCAGGGGAAGGAGACATCGTAGTGGGGGTGTACTACAAGCCACCAAATAAGGAAGACCGAGTGGACGAGGACCTCTATCAACAGATAGCAGCAACTTCGTGTTCACAGGTCCTGGTCCTCATGAGGGATTTCAATCACCCTGACATCTGCTGGAAGGACAACACAGCAGGGCACCAGTGATCGAAGAGGTTCCTCGAATACATAGATGATAACATCCTCCTCCAAGTAGTAGAGGAACCCACAAGAAAGGGTGCCATGCTGGACCTTGTCCTCACCAACAAGGAGGGTCTAGGGAGCAATGTGAAGCTCAAGGGCAGCCTTGGCTGCAGTGACCACAAAATGGTGGAATTCAAGATCGAAGAGGTCGTGCAGCAAGCTCACTGCTCCGAACTTACAGGAGAGCAGACTTTAATCTCTTCAGGGATTTGCAAGGCAAGGTGTCATGGGATAAAGACCTGGAGGGAAGAGGGGCTCAAGAGAGCTGGTTGATATTCAAGGACCATCTCCTCTGAGTCCAGGAGCGGCGCATCCCAAGAAGGAGGAAGGCAGGCAAGAATGCCAGAAGCCCTGGGTGGATGAACAATGAGCTCCTGGACTTACTTG
>NW_010164888.1:784-3362 GCF_000695765.1 Mesitornis unicolor | reverse complement strand
GGGGAGTCAGGTCACGTGGTACCGCCGCCTGTTCTCCCCTCAGGGGCGCCGCCATGACAGTGCGGGGATGGGCAGTGGGGCTGTGAGGGTTCGCTTGGCTCTCGGGTCAGACCCTGCGGCTCCGTGAGAGGCAGAAGGCCCTGTCCCACCACTCTGTGTCCCCCTGAGGGCTTTGATTCCACCCCGTTCATGGTTGCCCGCACACCTTAGGCCAACACCTTAGGTATCAGGCAGGCGCCATGGCGGCCAGGTGTTTCCACAGGGAACAGGCCCGGTGCTGTGCTCCCGGGATCTCGGCACAGCCCCAGCGCTGTAGCTGTTGCCTGAACTTGCACGGGCAAACCCGTCAGGCGGGCATGCAGGGCCAGGTGGCACCAGAAACCCTGCGTGGCTTTGAGAGCAGCTGTTTCCTGGTGTGTGTGGCAAGGTACCAGTGAGCTTGGGCAAGTGCAGGCAGCCCCAAAAGCCTAATATTCCTGTTCCTATCCACGCATTTCCTCCTCAGGCTGGATTTCCCTGCCTGAAATGAGCCCACGGTGGGGGCATGCTACTGCTGGGGGGGTTTGGCACTAGGGCTCGGAGCTGCCTCGTCACCCCCTCCCTGGCTCCACAGTCTCCTCTGGACAAAACCAGGCAGTTTTGGGGGTGTTTTATTCTTGCTGGAGCTTTGTGGGTGAGGGCCACACCAGCCTGTCACCACTAGATGGCAATCGGTGACCGCGGCGGGTGGCTCTCTGGCTGCTGCGGTGCCCTGGCATCCAGGGGCGGCATTTCGGGACACAGCGGCCACATCCCATAGCAGGGGATCAGCGGCACGGCATCGCCGCTGCCTCCCGCCTCCGCGGCGCCAATTTCCTAAGCTGTCCTGGGGACTTTTGTAGCCATTAAAAGTTTGTTGTTTTTTTTTTAAATAACTTTAAAATATTTTTTCTTGCAGCATCCTGCGATAGAGAGTCCCCTGAGTGAGCAATAGGCAATAGACATGGTCTCACCCTGAGGAGATGAAGGAAGAGCCGTGGGTGTTTGCGTACATCGCCAACGCCGCAGGTGTGTTAATGCAAGTCACGAGTTGTTAGGGGACACGCAGGGACAAGCTGACCTCGGAGCTGGAGCAGCAACGCGAGCTGGGCGGCGTGTGGTGGCTATAAACAGCCTCTCCCTGTTGTTTGTATATACAGGGAGATGGAGCCGAGCCCTCGAGGGGGACTTTGGGGAGTGTTTGGACCCGCAAAAAGAAGCCCCTGGGTTTGACAGCCAGGCCGGGACCGTGGTCCTGGCTCACGCCGCTGCTTGGGGCTTCCTCGCGGGTGATGGGTGCGGGTGGGTGATGATTTGGTGACCTTCCAGGTGGGCCAGTGGCTGAACAGCTGAGGGAATGGTTCAGAAATAGAGTGGCGGCGAAGAAATGAGTCACCCCTGGGGCTGGAAATAAACGGGGCCACAGGCACCGGAGGGGAGCTGGAGCGGCTCCTCACCCGTGGTTTTGTGGGGAAGGAGGAATCGCTTGACCCATTTACCGAGACACCTCTCGAGGTTGAACTTGCAGCCCTTTTGGGGAAAAAGGATCAAAAAATCATTACAAAAAAGGCAGAGGCAACAGTCAGGTGGTCTCAAATAATTTATCACAAGCTGTATATACAGAGAGAAGCTCCAGCACAGGGTCAGGGAAGGGAACCTCGCTCCCCGCTGCCAGCGCGGCTCTTGGAACGCTGGATCTTCCCCCTCAACCCTCGCCGGCCACAAACCCCCGGAGCCGGGGCTCCCCTCCCAAATTTGTCTGGTGGGCAATAGGATGCAAGCACAGGGCTGACCCCACAGGGGGGAACATTCCTGTCCCCTACCCCACGTCCTCCCTCCTTCTCAAATTACCCAATTAATTCACGAGGTGGGGAAAGGGGTGGGGAAAGGGACACCCCTGACCCCTCAGATCTTGATCTCAGTCCGGAAGGTTTGCTGGACGTGCTCGGTGTGCTTGGCGGGCTGGCGCTGAGCCCGGATGGTCAACGTGCCATCATCCCCCAGCGAGGACGACACTGATGTGGGGTCCACGTCTTCGGGCAGCTGGCATTTGTGGGTGAAGGTGTTCATGACGGTGCCATCAGCAGCCAGCTGGGAACAAAAAACAAACAAACAAACATACCAAATAACAAAAAAATGGGTGAAAAAGGGGAAATTTTGGGGTGCAGATGGGATGGGCACTCGTCGTTCCCCTTGAGTCAGAGGCTGGCGGTCACACCTTGTGCGTGGTGGTAATTCTCTCCCCGAGGGGATGCACGGGATGTGGTTGAGGATTTTGGGGTTGCGCGGGGAAGAGAGGAAGCACCCACCTTCTCAGCATGCACCTCGATCTGGTTGTTGGAGGTGGTGACGATGATGTCCTCGGGGGCGAAGTCGCTGACGTCCACCGTGAACTGATAGGTGTTGCCCAAGGTCTTCACTGCGCCGGTGTTGCTGGGACGAGCTGCCGGAGAGGGAGGGCGTCACAAACAGGGCTCATCAGGGTCCCTCCAAACATCTCAGGGGGGTCACAGCCACATTTCGGTGGGGATGTCCCCCCCAAATGCCTCTCCTATGGCTC
>NW_010164888.1:0-753 GCF_000695765.1 Mesitornis unicolor | reverse complement strand
TTCCCAACACCTCAGGAAGTGTGGGTGCTGGGAGGAGGAGGTATTGCTGACCACTGCTTCCACTCATCTCTCTAAAAGTGGGGTGCTCCCCCCCAGAAACTCACCTGGGAACCCCAGAGTCTCTCCACGGGGGCGGACGAAGCTCCCGAAAAGCTCCATGGTGCTGGCGGGCGCCGCCGCCCAGTGAAAGCCGCACTCCTCTGGGAAAACAGCCGACGATTTCACCTTCACCCTCCCCCTCAACCTGTGACCCCCAGCTCCCCAGCTCCCACCGGGGAGAAAGAACAAATCCCTCCTTCCTCGTCCTCCTCGGGGTGAAGGCGAAGCGGGGCCGTTAATTTCGCGAGCTTGACGAGCTTTTTAAAGCTTCGTTAAGGCTCCCGGCCGCCTGCCAGCCCTCTCGTAAATCGGGCTAAATTTAGGTCTTGCGCCGGCGATGGTGGAAATTTTTTCCCTCTCCATCCCCCCCACTCCTCAGCGCCGTGGAATGCAATGCCGCCGTCCCTATTATTCAGGAGTAATCATGATAATTAATTAAAATACTGCATAAATATTCCCCACTCTGGGTTGTATTGGAGGTTTGGGACGCAGGGAGTCGGGGGCGGGGGGGGGACCCGGGTTGCGCCCGAGCGGGTCCGTTGGCTTCGTCAAGGTCGTTTTTAATGAGCTCGTTTGTAAACTCAGTCTGGCAGCGGAGGGTGAGGCAGGAGGACAGGCGAGGGGGTGCCGAGAAAAGGAAGGGGGTCCTGTACC